>NC_092333.1:353202500-353440000 GCF_046630445.1 Rutidosis leptorrhynchoides | reverse complement strand
GGAAGCCGTGGAACACCTGTTAATTCATTGTTCTCGGTCATTTCATATTTGGTTAGCGTTGTTTGAGTGGTCGAATATTTGTTAGACTCTTCCTTATTCATTGTCCGCCCTCACTTCCGAGTGGCACTCTAGAATGGGCATTCACGAGTCAATGTTTTGGAAGCTATTAGGTCTGTGTATGTGATTTGGACATCAAGAAACAATGCGATTTTTTGGGACCAATTTTCATTTTAGCAAGCGATAGTACGGCGTATCAAATCCAAAGTGTTCGTATGGGCGGTTAATTATAGGCTATGTTCCTCTCATCAATTCTATATGGTTATCACAACTTCAGGTTTTGCTCCGGGAAACATAAAGGTTACAGAGTCTGATATTCTAATCTGGATGTTTTTGTTATGAGTGTATTGGCCTTTTATTTGGCTACTATTACGGTATTTTACATTTTAGGCATGTAATGAGATATGTGAGCTGTGTAACAGATATCTGTATCCCTGTACTTTGGAGGTGATTTTTCAACAATTTGTTAAAAGGTTTGATTTTCCTTTTATATTAATCTACTTTTTGTTTAAAAAAAACAAAAAAACAAAAAGGAAATGGGAAATGGAATAGTAGATGTTCTGCCGACTCATTTCCTCCCAACACCAAGGTCACATTAACCCTTTATCTAAAAGGAAAGAATGATATATAGTAACTAACTACGTGCTTAAAACGTTTATACCCGAAGCTTCTAACGTTGTACTCACATGGAAACAGTGTTGTAAATCTCCTTTTTTCTCCCCGAGATCTCGTTTTAATATAGCAACCGAGACAAGATGTCCATCTCCCGAGATTTCCTGGTCAACGGGTCAAACTTGGTCAAAGCCCCGATTCCTCTGTTGTGCTCATTTCTCGGATTTTCTCGTAGAATCTCGTAATTTCTCGGATAACCTCACTCATTTCTCGGATTTTCTTGTCAATCTCATAAAAACATATATAAATATACATATATTTTATAATATATATATATATATATATATATATATATATATATATATATATATATATATATATATATATATATATATATATATAGGGGCAGGATCAATGGGGAAGTAACCAATCGGGGGGAAGCGGGGGGAAGCACAATTTGTTTTTTTTTTTTGAATTTTTTTTTTCCGGCATCAAGATCACACAAAAATATGAACATTTAGAAGAGACACTTTGTGATGAATGTTATTATTTAGGCAGAAAAACGATCGACAAAAATAACATTCAAGATAATATTGTTCGTGAAGAATGTGAACGTTTTTTTTTCCATGTTTTGTGAAGTAAAATTTAGCCCGATTTAGAGTTTAGGGTTTAGGGTTTGGTGTTTTGGGTTTATTCCATAAACCCAAAACACCAAACCCTAAACCCTAAACCCTAAACTCTAAACCGTTCGTGTTAAAAACTCAATCTAAATCCTAAATCTAAACCCTAAATCTAAACCCTAAACCCTAAATTTCTAAACCCTAATATCTAAACCCTATAAACCCTAATATCTAAACCCTAATATCTAAACCCCAATAGCTAAAATCTCAAAATACGCTCGAAAAACACGATAATTGTTATATATTACTTCTTCGAGCGTTTTCCCGCCAAAATAAAAACATTTATCACAAAGTGTCTCTACTAAATGTTCATATTTTCATCTCATCTATAATGTTCGTGAACAAAGTTTTTTTAAAAAATAAAAAAAAAAGTTTTTGCTTCCCCCCGCTTCCCCCCGAATGGTTACTTCCCTCTTGATCCTACCAATATATATATATATATATATATATATATATATATATATATATATATATACATACATACATACATACATACATACATACATACATACATACATATATATATATATATATATATATATACATATATATATATATATATATATATATATATATATATATATATATATATATATATATATATATATATCTATGTATCTATGTATATATATATATACTAGAATACAAAAAAGTCAATGTAAGTTAACGTCCGAGATCTCTCCAAAATTTTCCGAGATGCCGAGATCTCCCAAAAAATATCCAAACGAAATCTCCCCGAGATCCGAGTTCTCCAACATTGCATGGAAGCCACACTACACCTTGACAACTAGCCTAAATGCAAGGGAAAAGACGTAAATTTTTTGATGACAAAATTAAAATTTTATGAACAAAAGTTAAATTCAGGGCAACTTATATATTTTACATAAACCATCTAAATTTTTCTGTGGATTTATCTTTTCGTGGCTTAAGTTATGCTTTACTGACATAATTGTTAAAATTAAAATAATTTTTACAAATTAAACGCAATAAATTATATTCGAAATTAATGTATTTGTGTGTGAGTGCTTGTCACCTAGTATTATCTAAACGTAAGGAATGATATGCTAGACTAGATAGATTGCTTAACAAATTAATTTTTTTTTTTTATTATTATTATTTTTTTTAATGCCACATTATTATGATGACGATGACAATATTACCCCCACACCGCCATTGTCTAAAGAAATCCCTTTTTATACGCAGCCGCTCTTCACTTGCTTCACATTTGACTCTAACGAGCAACGGAGAGACCCTAAACTCTCTCTTCTATTCTTTCTTCTTCGAAACAAAAAAACATAACAAATTAAAACATCCATCCATCTTCCATCTATACATAATATCATCACTTATATGATTTAAATTTGATTTGAAATTAGTGTAGCACGTACACAAATTACACACACATAAAAAAGTCAAGCGATGGATTTGGAAGAAGAATACGATGAACGTGGAGGATACAACATGAATGAAGAAGAAGATGACGATGATCAAGATATAACACAAGAAGATGCATGGGCAGTAATCAGTTCTTACTTTGAAGAAAAAGGTCTTGTTCGTCAACAGCTTGATTCATTCGATGAGTTCATTCAAAACACTATGCAAGAAATCGTTGATGAATCTGCTGATATCGAGATCCGACCCGAGTCACAGCATAATCCCGGTCACCAACCTGATTTTGCGGAGGTGGATACTATTTATATTTATTAGTCAATTTCTAGGGTTTTGACTTGAAGTAAAAATCGATTGATTGAAAATTCGCAGTTTCTAGGGTTTTGAAATTTGGGGAAAATTATGTACATTACTATTGGATGACTGTATGAAATTTTGGAAGTAGATACTTGTAGAGTTTGTAGCTGATTTGTTTAAAAGCAGGAGTTTAGGGGTGTTTGAGTGAACATTGTAAACTATGATATGAGTTTAGTTGAATTATTGTGTAAATACAGCAAAATTAATTTACATTTACATGATAAATGAATCGAATAACTGAAATTCATACTTTTGTATACTGTTAATGTTTTCATTTGAATAACTTGCAGACTATCTATAAGATCAGTTTTGGTCAGATTTATCTGAGTAAGCCGATGATGACTGAGTCAGATGGTGAAACTGCAACATTATTTCCAAAGGCAGCAAGGCTGAGGAACTTAACATACTCTGCACCATTATATGTTGATGTATCCAAAAGAGCTATAAAGAAAGGACATGATGGTGAAGAAGTCACTGAAACTCAGGATTTTGCAAAAGTTTTCATTGGAAAGGTACTCGAAAGTGAAATCCCAGTGAAGTAATCTGTATATTGAAGTGTAAATGTGGGCTTAACTTACAAATTTGTATGAAAATGTCAGGTTCCTATAATGCTTCGGTCAAGTTACTGTACACTATTCCAGAATTCGGAAAAGGACTTGACGGAGCTAGGAGAGTGCCCGTATGATCAGGGTGGATATTTCATTATCAATGGGAGTGAAAAGGTTCTGATTGCTCAAGAGAAGATGAGCACCAATCATGTATATGTGTTTAAGAAGAGACAACCCAACAAATATGCTTATGTGGCAGAAGTTCGGTCAATGGCAGAATCTCAGAATAGGCCACCGAGTACCATGTTTGTTCGGATGCTTGCTCGTACTAGTGCCAAAGGGGTATGATTTATCAATGAAGTATGATACTTCTGTTTATTTCTAACATACAAGTCTTGTAAGTATATTTATTTACTTTACAATTGCAGGGTTCTTCGGGTCAATATATTCGTGCTACACTTCCATATATTCGAACTGAGATTCCTATTATTATTGTGTTTCGAGCACTGGGATTTGTTGCTGATAAAGACATTTTAGAACACATATGTTATGATTTTGCTGATACTCAAATGATGGAGTTGTTGCGGCCTTCACTAGAAGAAGCATTTGTAATACAAAATCAACAAGTAAGTTCATGCCTTTTTTTAATCATATGTGGTAAGTGTGAACAGGTTCTTCATCATTGACTATTACTGTATAATAATAAATATAACATGCATAGATTTTGTACTGCATTGAGTATAACCGAACTTAATGATTACCAGTTGGATTATCAGCTGGTTATATCCAGGGATAGTTATTTGTATCATCTCAATGATCAGTTACCTTTTCATATGTTAATGAAATAGATGCTCACCGATATTCTCCCTTCAATTACAGGTGGCACTAGATTACATTGGTAAAAGAGGTGCCACTGTAGGTGTCACAAAAGAGAAGAGAATAAAGTATGATGTTTGTTCATAATACTTCAGGTAGAACTACAACAGTTACAACTTCATCTTTCTTAATTACAGTACCTGTTGGTTTACAGGTACGCTCGTGATATTCTTCAAAAAGAAATGCTTCCTCACGTTGGAGTCGGAGAGTATTGTGAAACAAAGAAAGCATACTATTTCGGGTAACAATCTTAGTAATTTTGTTATGTGTACGTTTTCAACGATCGTCTAGTTTCTATGTAAAACTGACATATTCTAACTCTTATTAGATACATCATCCACCGTCTATTGTTATGTGCTCTTGGCCGGAGGGCTGAAGATGATAGGGATCATTATGGAAATAAGAGGCTTGATCTTGCTGGTCCCTTGCTTGGAGGGCTGTTCAGAATGGTTGTTTTTTTTTTTTTTTTTTTTTTTTTTTAATGAGGCTGAATTGTTATGTCAGTAATGTTTGTCTAAACAGCTTGTCGTGTGTTGTGTTACTGCAGCTCTTTCGAAAGTTAACAAGGGATGTAAGAGGGTATGTACAGAAGGTAATTACAAATTCAAGCTCATTAAATGCAGATCTCACACATTCTTTATCTGGTTAAGTAGTCGTCACATTTCATAAATTTTGCAGTGTGTGGACAATGGGAAGGATGTTAATCTGCAATTTGCTATTAAAGCTAAAACGATAACCAGTGGGCTTAAGTATTCCCTTGCTACTGGGAATTGGGGACAAGCAAATGCAGCTGGAACAAGGGCCGGTGTTTCACAGGTCTGATTGTTTTGTATTGCCAATTCTTATTGCTACTCGGAATTGGGTCGGTTAGTATTCTTTATCTTACACATGCTTTGTGAAATTTGCAGGTGTTGAATCGCTTGACGTATGCATCTACATTGTCACATTTACGGAGACTTAACTCTCCTATTGGGCGTGAAGGTAAATTTAATTTTCTTCAATAATGGTTTCTGCATGTTCGTTGATTACTGTTCTTTATTTCTTTGCTATATATTTAGCTTCACAATGCATGCAGGTTTTATTTTATATGGTCTTTAATTTAGTTGTTTTTTAAATTTAAATAGGAAAATTAGCAAAACCGAGACAGCTGCACAACTCACAATGGGGAATGATGTGTCCTGCAGAAACTCCCGAAGGACAGGTATAAGTTTCAATCCGATCATGTCACATGTATAAATGTGTGGTTCCCTATGACCACACACACTTGTAAATAAATCTGATTCATCACACAAAATCACATTGTAGTATAAGACTCTGTTACACTGTTGTCCTCTATCTGTTTGGTGAAATACACAATAGTTGATATATATGCTATATCTGCAATACTCTAAATATATTCTTTACATCTTTAATTAGATGAAACAAGCATAATGAAACATGATAGGGTATCTTAGACAAGATATATTAACATGTTTTTGTTAATAGTTGAAACTAATGGTGATCTGATTCGGCTGTTAATAATAGGCATGCGGGTTGGTGAAAAACCTTGCATTGATGGTTTACATAACAGTTGGATCAGCTGCATACCCAATTTTGGAGTTTTTGGAAGAATGGGGCACAGAAAATTTTGAGGTGAATTTCTTTAATTTATTTAAAATATTGTTTATCTCACTATAATAGTTACTCAATGATTATAATTCTACTTGTATATTAGGAAATATCTCCTGCCGTGATCCCGCAAGCTACAAAAATATTTGTCAACGGTCTTTGGGTTGGAATCCATCGTGATCCAGACATGTTGGTTAGAACTTTAAGGAGATTAAGAAGACGAGTAAGTATTAATTAATGCTTTACTAGATTTATGACTTACTTGATTGGTTAAATTTACCACTTGTGCATTATTGCCTCAGTTGACCATGGTTCGATCCTCAAGGAGGGTTTTACCAACGTGGTTTCCTCCCGACACGTGCGATGGAGAGCATCATAAGGTGGGTGGTACCCGAATACGGGCCCCCATCAGTGACTCCTAACTCGTCGTTAAAAAAAAAAAAATAGAATTTGGTTGGTTAAATTTCTGATATGTAATTCATCTTAAACATTTAGGTTGACGTGAACACTGAAGTCGGGGTTGTCCGAGATATTCGTTTGAAAGAGCTTCGAATCTATACAGATTATGGCCGATGTAGTCGTCCGCTTTTCATTGTTGAGAAACAAAGACTATTAATAAAAAAGAAAGACATCCAAAAGCTGCAACAAAGGGTATGCTACATTTGTTAGTGTACATATATACATCTATGTATATGTATGTATACAAACACGCACACATACACACACATATATATGTATGTATATGTATATATGTTGACACTTAGGAATTTAATAACCTCTTGACTGTGTCTATTTTTTGACAGGAAACCCCAGAAGATGGTGGGTGGCATGATCTTGTGGCAAATGGGTTTATTGAGTATATTGATACTGAAGAAGAAGAGACTACTATGATTTCAATGACCATCAACGTAAGTAGAGTTGGTGTTGTTTATAAAAGGTTAAAGGAGTAAATTTAAAGTATTCACATAAAGGGAATATATCAAATTAGTTTAATAGTCAATCAAATCATAGTTGATGTGATTTACAACTTTCTTTCTATCTTACTTGAAAAAAAACGATTCATTGCAACCATATATAGTTTTAGTAATCATAGTTATTTCATGATGATATGACCCGTGTATTTTGTGGTTGTAGGATCTTGTAAGCGCAAGATTAAATCCAGATGAGTCTTATTCCGACACCTATACCCATTGTGAAATCCATCCATCATTGATCTTGGGTGTTTGTGCCTCCATCATACCATTTCCCGACCACAATCAGGTAGCTTTTCGCCTTAAATCTTTACATAATTACATATACTAATACTATGTGGGATGATTGTATAACATATATAGTTTTATCTGTATACAGTCTCCACGTAATACATATCAGTCAGCCATGGGTAAGCAAGCAATGGGAATTTATGTTACCAACTTCCAGTTTCGTATGGTACGTAACAAACTTTTTCCTTTGGAAATAAAAACATGTCATACAGTTGCCCATTTTGATTATTTTCTTTCGGTATTTTATTTTTTATTTTTATTTTTTATTTAGGATACATTGGCGTACGTTCTCTACTATCCTCAAAAACCTCTTGTAACTACTCGAGCAATGGAGCACTTGCACTTCCGACAGCTTCCAGCTGGCATTGTAAGTTTAGTAACTTCTACAGGATATTATTTTTTAAACAAATTTCAAAACTGAGTTTCTATTTTGCTTGCTTTAGAATGCAATTGTGGCGATTTCGTGTTATTCCGGATATAATCAAGAAGATTCAGTTATTATGAACCAGTCATCTATAGACCGTGGTTTCTTTAGATCACTTTTCTTCCGTTCGTACAGGTGCTTCATTAATCCATTCATATGTTCTGTTTTATAATGTCCTATGTAATGTTTTCATGATCTAAAATACTTGTATGTTTTGTATAGGGATGAAGAGAAAAAGATGGGGACACTTGTGAAAGAAGACTTTGGACGCCCTGAGAGAACTAATACCATGGTAAACCTTGTGTTTATTTGTTGTCTTTTTCAGTAATCATTTAAGACCAATAAAGGGTAATAGCGACCACACATCAATGCTAAGACGGATCAATTTGAGTTTTCCTTTAATCGATTTTTTTGTTTTATAGGGTATGCGACATGGTTCTTATGATAAGTTGGATGATGATGGTCTAGCTCCTCCTGTGAGTGGCTTGCTTTTTTTTTTTTTTTTTTTTTTTGTGGTATTAGATGTCAGTATCTTTCTTAAATGTTTCACTTATGTTAAAAAGACACAATTGTTTTAATGTAGGGAACACGTGTTGGAGGTGAGGATGTGATTATTGGAAAAACAACACCTATCGCACAGGATGATGCTGCTCAGGGCACAGCCTCAAGATACACTCGCCGTGACCACAGCACAAGCTTACGTCACAGTGAAACTGGAATGGTTGATCAGGTATGCTTTATAATATTTTGTTCAACCCGACCCGTTTTAATGCCTAGAAAACTTCTCCTTTGAACCGTCACTTATACTACCTGTATTGTCACCCTTGTAGGTACTTCTAACAACAAATGCTGATGGGTTGAGGTTTGTGAAAGTGAGGGTGAGATCTGTAAGGATACCTCAAATTGGAGACAAGTTTAGTAGTAGGCACGGTCAAAAAGGAACTGTGGGTATGACTTACACACAAGAAGATATGCCATGGACTGTAGAAGGCATAACTCCTGATATTATTGTGAATCCTCATGCTATTCCTTCGCGTATGACAATTGGTCAACTTATTGAATGTATTATGGGGAAGGTTGCTGCACATATGGGTAAAGAAGGAGATGCTACTCCGTTCACAGATGTTACTGTAAGTTGCCTCTTATTCTCTTTATCTTGTGAAAACATAGCTGATTATTTGATTCTAATTATTATTCGATACTATATAAATCACTTTAGAATATAAATGCTAATGTGTGATTTTGTTGTTGCAGGTGGATAATATAAGTAGGGCACTTCATAAATGTGGTTATCAAATGCGTGGGTTTGAGACCATGTATAACGGTCATACAGGGCGTCGGCTTCCTGCTATGATATTCCTTGGGCCCACTTACTACCAAAGATTAAAGCATATGGTGGATGACAAGATTCATTCACGAGGGCGTGGTCCTGTTCAAATCCTGACTCGGCAGCCTGCCGAGGGTCGTTCACGTGACGGTGGACTTCGGTTTGGTGAGATGGAACGCGATTGCATGATTGCTCATGGCGCTGCTCATTTTCTTAAAGAAAGACTCTTTGACCAAAGTGATGCATATAGAGTTCATGTTTGTGAGCGTTGTGGTTTAATTGCTATCGCTAATCTCAAAAAGAACTCTTTTGAGTGCCGAAGCTGCAAGAACAAAACGGACATTGTTCAGGTACATATTGTTCTGTTTTCTTGCCATAATTCATTCTATATTTATGAAGTGAATTCGAGTTATGTTTATGAAATGTGATATGTTTTGGAAGTGAAACGTTTCAAAAATTGCCTTGATAACCTGTCAAGTAGTTTGTTATTTTGTACCTCTACGTTATCTTGGTTAACAAATATATAACCAGAAACTATATGTATGCAGGTGCATATTCCATACGCATGTAAACTGCTGTTCCAAGAGCTTATGTCCATGGCGATTGCACCTAGAATGCTTACCAAGGATGTCAAACAAGCAAAAGACGGCAAGAAAAAGGGCGCATGAGGGGCGGCTTTTTATGTCTACTATGTACTTCTAAAATAGCACGGTTGCAAAAGCTTGTGATCGTAGTTACAACTTACAAGACATTGTATTTTTTTTGTACCATGTATGGGGCGCTCTAATACATATTTGATCAAGTTTTATGTCGGGAATGTAATTGTATCATACGGTTCTATATTAGAGTTTTAAGACTTATTAAGAGCAGTTTGTTCTTACTTTTTCTCCCATTTGTTAGGTCTACAATTTATATGAAAGTGAAAAGGGATCTGAAGCTAGAAAGCTGGATAATATGTAGTATTAATGTGTACCTCTAAACAGGAAACAATAACAAATGCTCAATTATAGATAGTTTTCATTCAGATAGTCTTTTATGGTTAGACTGTCTTTGGGTTTTTGGGTTGTTAGAGAGGCTCAATTATAGATAGTTTTCATTTAGATGTTGATTTGTAGGTGCGAGCATCCAAGTTCCGCCTGTCTTTTTGCAATTCTTGAGGGTGTTTCCCTTAAGAAAACGAACTCGGTTTCTATATGAGTTTTCGTTATTTTTGCCAAAAAAAATAAAAATAAATAACCAATGCTCACCTTCAAATCTTCTACTTTTTTCGTACCTTTTCACCTTTCAACTTCTGACCAAACTCCATCGCTATTCAAAATCATTTTCATCGTTAACAATGCTAAGTCTTGCAGGAATTCTACTTGCGTTTTTAAACAACTTTTCTCTATATTACCTCGAAATTCCACTCCAACTTCCATCACAAAAGCTTTTAATCAGCTTGGTAAGATCATTGCAATCTATTGGAAACAAGACCGTCCTTTTGCCTTTGTCAGATTTGTCAATAACTATCAAGCTAAAGATGTAATTCGCATGAATGGTGCTACGTTTTTCGCTATATCTGAGTTGAAGTAATGCCAAATAACAGATGCAAAGAGTATTGGAACCAAAGCCATCCGTCTTAAGAGATATCCTTAGTTGAAGATCAGGATTTGATTGATTCGCTGCAGTGCTCTGTTATTTCAATGCTCTTTGTTCACAAAAACCGTTTCTCCAACCGATCATTTGTTTGATTGGCTCAAAAAAGTGAAATTCAAGTTTTCTCTATTAGTTTATGGGGTGGGTATGCTTTCGCTATTCGGACCAGATAGTTTTAAAAAGATCATAATAATTATGCTTTAATTATTCAATGTAAGGATGTTATTCCTCGAATGCACCAAACCCCACACAAGACAAACTCCACCTCAACGACCACACATTCCGATCCCCACCTCACAAACTCCACAACCAACTCAACCAACCCAACCTATACTCCAATCTCAAAACCCTCTACCTATTCTATGCCCACCCATCCCATGGTCACTAGGTCTCGTCGTCGTGTTGACATCACCAAACTCGTCCAACGTCTGAACCTCCACATCACCAACATCTCTCCTCTTTCTAAGTCCTACTCCCAAGTCATGGTCGATCCTACTTGTGGCAGAGGGCAGCAAATGCTGATTTGTTAGTGCATAAGTTGATGGCTTGACTGCTACAACATAACAGATCATTGGCATGTGAATGTGGATCATTGTCTATCACCATAGCCATTTGTAACGTGCAGTGTGAATGTAGATCATTGGCACTTGAATGTATAAGTATGAGATGGACGGGTATGTGTCATGACCCGTTTGAGGAGAAACAGTTGTAGACTACTGCAATTAGTTTCTTTGAGTCATCTTGAGAGGGGCTATTAATGATTATTTACTTGCATAATTATTTAATAATGCTTTAGGTAAGGAAGAGAGCAAACCTTTTATTTTCAAAAACTCATATTAAAGTGGGGTGCTCACACAAACATTTCTATATTAAAAAATCATTCATGTTGGAAGCTCATATTTGTAATTTTTTTTAGTCGTAGGTGTTTCCAATATTACAGGATTTGATCTAACATGACGTCTCATATTTGTTTGAGATTGATGTTTGGTGTTTTTATGAATGCCAAACTATGTTATTTGTTCGAAAGTAAATTAATTACATCTTTTAGTATTCATTTAAAAAATTATTCAGTTTGTTATATTATCAACTTATAAATTTTCATTGATAATAATATACTGAGTATGTTTTTATAATCATTCTTTTTATTTTTACGTTTTTCAGTAAATTCGTGAATTCACAAGTCTTTAAACTTTTTTTTTTTTTTTTTTTTTTTGAAAAGCAAATAATTTTATTGATAAGGAAATGATACAAAGAGGATTACAACACGAGTAACACTAATTTGAGCGAAACTCGAGGACCTATACTAGATATAAAGTAAGAAACTAACAAGATGTAGAATACCCTAATTCCGGAGCAGTATTATCAAACTTAACATCAATCACCAGTCACCATTCCATCTTTATCAAAGTCACCAAAACCAGCAGCAATCCATTGAGTCCTAAAATACTTGAACTCGTGTGGATGCCATTGATCGATTACTTCTTTTCCTGGTGGATTATGTTTATCCAAATAACTTTTTAGTTTCTTTTTTTCTGAATTCCGTAAGTTCCACCAGTCATCAAATTTATCATTTATAGATTCTTCAATTATAATCTCATCAGTATTACCATCAGTATTACCCTCATCATCTACTAATACATAAAAAGGATTGTTTGTTTCAATTCTATCTTTGGAATATGTCTTATTATTACCTTCACCATCAATGCCCTTCCATTTATCTCTTTTCCTTAAAACATTATGATTTCGACTTTTCTGGGACTCCACATTCCAATCTGTTTCCTCCACAACAATATTGTCTTTAATACCATAATTATTCTTAACTGCATTTTGCTTGATACCTTTTGCTTCTGTAGACTGCCATTGACTTTTATTATTATCAAAATTCAACTTATGAAATACCCTTCCTTTCTTACCAACAACTTTAAAGCCGTCCTCAACACACTGGTTATTGAAATCAACTGTTTCACCATCATTGTTGATTTTCAAAGCGTCTTTTAACACTTGTGCAGATACTTCATCTTCTGTTTTAGGCCTAATTTTACAAGTATTAAAAGAGTGCCCAAACACTTTGCAATGAGCGCATAAAGGCAGTTTCCATTGATAGGTCACCTCAAGTTTACCCACTTTGGCTGGAAAAGAACCAATCACAGGATAGGAAAATTCGACAAAGCTAGGAAGGTCATCAGCTGCATTGACTTCAGTCAAAACTCTAGTAAAACCTAGTCTTCCACTTTTACTCAAACATCTCTTTGAAGTAACTTTGTCCATCAACATAGGCCTACCAATACCACTAACAAGTTTACCTATACTTCTGCCACTCCATAGTTCAATGGGTATATTGTGAATACAAATCCAAATTGGAACTTTTTCAGGTTCAATTTTTTCAAGCCAAACCCCAGGCTCCCACTGATTCACAAAAAAAGAAACATTATTAACTAACCATGGACCACTCTCAAGTACCTCCTTCGTACCCTTTTCATTTTTAAATTTGCATAAATAAAATCCTGCAGCTGTTTTGACGATTTCTTTAAGGTCATACCTCCACCACATTCTCCTTAGATGGGCATTAACAACTCTATAATCCATAGAAGTTCCAATAAAATACCCATATAATTGAAGAGAAAATGCACTACCGCCCTTCTTAACCTCCTCAGCAGAGAAAACTACTCTCTTTTGACCATTAGACATTAAAACAGGTGGAATGAACTCCATTTTTAATTCTTCTTCATCTTTGTTTTGTTTTAAGAAGTCAGCAAAAGTGATGTTTGGATTTACCCATGCTCTTGGGGTTTTAGTATTTGTATTGCCTTGCCCATCACTAGTCTCAACCCCTTCCATTGTTGTAGATTTAATCCCAGAAACAACATTATCTTTATCACCACTATTATTATCCTGCGTATTCATTAATGTTACATTGCCACCCAATGTAAATTGGGAGAAATCATCAGGAACAACAATTGACTCTATAAAACCATCATTCTTAAATAACTTAACAGCATTCTCAGCAGCAGCCACTAGGTTTACATCAACCTCATTATAACTACCATCTTTTGAACTCTTAAAGAATACAACAGGAGTAGCAGAAACAGCCGGTTTAGCAACAACAATTGTTTCACCAATAGATTTAGCAATAATATCATCATTACTAACTACAATATCATCAATAGAATGATCAGTTACAGCAGAATTCTTACCATACCCACCTTTCTTCCTGTTACCCTTGCGTTTTTTAATTACTTCAGGGAGTATTTTTTCATTAGCAGGAATAGAAGAATCACCAGCATAAGGAACAAATTGAGCACTCTTCTTTTCTTTAGATGGACCATCCTCGACATCAATCAGCTGGTTTCCTTTATCTTTCCTCTTTCTAGAACTATAGGTTTTCAGAACCATCCCCTCTGAATCACGATTATCCTTCCCAGGTTGCTCAATTGGCACATCTCCCTCGTTCTTATTTGGCTGATCAACTTCATCTACCATCATATTGGAACGGAAGACATCATCCATAATCTGAGATGAACGATCCCCATCAGAATCAGATGAAGACACTTCTCCACTTTTAGAAGCCGCATCCGATGTTCCAAGACTAACCGATCGGTTTCGCAAAACCCTAGTAGCAGTCGCCGTTATATCTTGGTACTTTTTCTTCTCCACAAGTCCTTAAACTAGTATGATTATATTTGGATAAAAGCCGCATATTAATATCCTCGTTTAAATTTTTAGTGATGGTGATTATATCAAGCTTTTAACAAAATTTGCCATACTTAATAGAAGATAAAAATGTAAAATGACCTTTTTTATGACCTTTTTTTTATAACCTTTTTTTTATAACCTTTTTTTTTTTTTTTTTTTTTGCACAAGAACAGTTTTATTAAATAAGAAACTCAATCATCCAAAAGATTATCATATCCATCGTGTGTACAATACATAAAACAAAAAATCTGACAATAAATTGAAGAAACAGTTGTGAAACTAAACAAACAACAACGCCTAAGTGGTCCGAATCATAATCTTGAGGTTGGCTACACATAAAGACGATTGGCCCGCTGGGAGGATATATGGATACCGAAGAACTTGTCTAATCGGAATGCTTCTTTAAATTGCTAATCAATGAAGAACGGAAATTTTTGAAGGTATTCTATTGTTCCAAATATACATTGCTCATGTCGAACCTTGTTGTTGACCTGAATAAACTAACATATGTACACCTTCAGCCAACATATAATCTCTGTCGTTGCCAAGAATCTAACACTTTTGAAATTTCATATGCTTTGGTAAATTGAATGCTTCCAAATTTCATTCATGACTGGTTGAGTCACGACCTTGACTTTTGCCTCCTGAGATGCCCAAACCATCGAAGTCGTTCTTCTCGCATCTTGTCAATGATGCTTCTGACTACAAGGTTCTTCCCAAACACCTTATTTGGAATCATATATAACATGGTTTTTGTGACGACCCGGGAATTTCCGACCAAATTTAAACTTGATCTTTATATGTTTCCGACACGATAAGCAAAGTTTATAATGTTGAGTCTCGAAAAGTTTTAGAACTATATTCATGTAATCAACTATCCTTTGACTGTGTTCGACGATTCACGAACAACCAATTGCAACATGTATATATATATATATATATATATATATACATACATATATATATATATATACATATACAATAAGTTATAATATTATAATTATATATATAAATAACTTGCAACATGTATTTAAAACGTGTCAAAGAACATTGAATATATATATATATATATACATATGATTTCTAAATATAATTGATGACTGTATGTATATTGTAACATATAAAAATGTATAAATATTAAATAATAAATAGATGTTATTATTTATATGTTATAATTATTAAATATTATATAATTAATAAATTATATAATTAATATATTAAATGTAATTAAAAATTTAAAATATAGTTACTCTATTAAAAATGTTATTACTACTTTCATTATTATTAATATTAAAACCACTATTATGAATATTATTATTTTAATAAATAATATATAGATATACAATTTGACACCTTTAAATTGTGATATTGTTATTAATATTACTAATATTATGGTTATCATTAAAGTAATTTATTAGTATTATCATTAAACATTATTAATATATCATTACTAACAATATTATTATTAGTATTATCCTTATTATTAATATTATTATCATCGCTACTATAAATAATAGTAAAATTTTTATAGTTATTATTAGCATCAGTATTATTAGTATTATTATCATTGACACGATAGTATATATAAACATTATTATCATTATTGATATAAGTTATCATTTTTATTTAAATTTTTTTATTATCATTATTCTAATTATAATCAGTATTATTTTGATATTTATATTATTATTATTTCTATTATTATTATTACTCATATTTTTATTATTATGAATAATACTAAAAGTATTATTTTTATTAATATATTTGTATTTATATTTATTAACAATTAATATCAAAAATAATGGATATATTTACGCGTAATCAGTACATGTCATTATCTGATATATATTTTTTTTCTTTATTTCCTCTGCTCGTGATTCTTCTGTCTTCCTAAATCTCACTAGCAAACATAAATAGATATATCTTGTCTGCTATAATCATTCAATCGATTACCCTCATTTATATCGTTTCATATAATGCTAATTATTATTGCAAACTGATTTTAAAAACCCAAAAGAACCGAAGAACCCACCGACTGTCCTGTACATTTCATTTTTTTGCTCAAAACTCAAAATCGAATCATTCTTCAAAAACGAATAATGCAGAAGTGTCCTAAATCACGTCTTGAATGTTTCCTCAAATTCTCAGATTCTAATTCCTTTTAACGAACTCAAATTTTCGAGTCAAAGTTTCAAAAACAAAAAGTGAAAAGAATTGTCTTCATGAAATTCGAAATTGTTTTAGTGTTTTAGGATCAATTGATGGTTTACAAAGTTTCTGTAAACGATTTTAGACGTATTTCATGTTACAATTATAAGCTAAAAATGACTAGAAATTTAACTCAAGATTCGAGTTCATCATCATCATCGTGAAAGCCTGTATATGCTGTTTATGATTATTTTATTTTTATTTTTTTCCCTTCCTTCTCAGTTAATCTCGATTCAAACATAACCTGGTCGTTTCTATTTCATTTGTATTCCTAAATCAAAACATTTAAATCCCCTGCAATGGTTGCTATCGACCGGTCTGTCAGTTTAGGGAGATGAAGGAGAAACAGATATGATAAGTTAATAAGTTTTATGAAATGATTTAAAACAGATAGAAACAGATGGCTCGATGGTTTAGTGGTGTGTGTTAGGGAAGGAGAGGTCTCGGGTTCAAGTCCCGTCTGTGGTGTTTTTTTAAATCTTTCTCCAAAGGTTGTTATTCTTCATTATTTATTATTATTATCATTATTATTATTATTATTGTTATGTATTTATTTTTACTTACTTGTATTATTGTATTAATAATTATTAATATTATTATTAATAACACGGTCATTAAAATTATTATTACCAATATAGTTTATATTATTAACATTATTAATATTATTAGTATTATTATTAATTATTAGTATCATTATCATTAACATTATTATTATTATTAAGTATTAAGAATACTAACAGAATTATTATTATCATTATTACTTATTATTAATATTGTTACTATTATTAATATTATTATTATTATTACTACTACTAATATAAGTAACATGAGAAAGATTATCATTTACTAATTTTTATTATGATTATAGTTACAAACATGATTATTATTATTATTGTTACAAAATTGGTTATAACTTTAAGTTATAGGAACTATAGATATAGGTTACAAATTTAACACGAGGTTTATGATAAAATTTATTTTTACTAACACTGTTATTATTATTATCATTATCTTATCAAAGTAAAGTATCATTATATTTAAAAATTATCAAATTTATTATGTTTATTAAAACTATCATTTTATCAAAAATTAATAAAGTTATTATCTTTATCAGTAATAAATTAACAATGTTATTGTTATTAATATTACTATCATTAGTATTATCATTCTTATCATGTTAGTATTATTACGAATAGATATTTTTATACATTACAATAATATTAATATTACATATCACTATATTTTCGTTATTAAATGATATTAATTAAACTATATGCAAAATATATCAATTAAAATATATATATATATATATATATATATATATATATATATATATATATATATATATATATATATATATATATATATATATATATATATATATATATATATATATATATATATATATATATATATATATATATATATATTCTTTTATTATAAACCTTAATATAAATTAGTATTATTAACATGTTATAATGAATATTAGTGATATAAAATATATAAATTAAATATATTAAATTTATCTATATAACACATAATTTAACAAGTATGATTATTAATAATAATATATATCAATTTATTCAAATATGATTATACGTTTTAATATATATACAAATGATATAGGTTCGTGAATCCAAGGCCAACCCTGCATTGTTCAGTATCGTTGTATGAATATTTTTGATGTCTCGCGAGGTGTATATAAAATAGCTATTAATTTTAGCAGGAAATACTATTAAATACGATACAATTTTACACAAGATATTTATTTATTTATTGAATGGATATACTTAAACCTTGCTACAACACTTATAGGCAGTGTACCTAATCGTACAGTAGTGTAGTTTTTAGTAAGTCCGGTTCGTTCCACAGAAAATCTTTTTAAACAAAGCTTAACGCTATATTAGTTTACTTTTATAAAAATACAAATATATATATATATATATATATATATATATATATATATATATATATATATATATATATATATATATATATATATATATATATATATAAGTAATATTATTATTATAAAGGGGGGTTTTTACCGTTTAATGACCGGTTTGTCGATTTTAAAACTTTAGTCGCAGTTAAAACCAAATGTAAAATAATAAATAAATACAAGACTTAATTTAAAGCGTAAAGTAAATAACGATAATGAAATTGCGAATAATAAAAGTGCGATAAAATAAACTTGCGATAATTAAAAAGTACGATAGTTAAAAGTGCAATTAAATACAATAACAATAAATAAAATGCGATAATTAGAAATGCAATTAAATATAAAATAAAGGAAATTAAATATGAAATAAAAGAATTATGCTTATTTAAACTTCCGTAATCATGATGGTTGACGTGTTGATTTTAGTTTTATGCCCATGGGTTAATTGTCCTTTGTCCTGGATTATTTAATATGTCCGTCTGGTTTTTGTCCATAACAGTCCATCAGTCATAAATATAAAGTGCGAGTATCCTCGTCAAATTATCCTTATACCCGAAGTTAAATATTCCAACTAATTGGGGACTTAAACTGTAACAAGATTTTAATACTTTGTTTAATATTTACACCAGGATGTCGACTGAGTGTAACCCAAGGTTTTAATATTTTGTTATCAATTATACCAAGTGTCCTTGTACATAATTTCACCCCTGTTTTAATTATTCTAGTGGCGATTAATCCATTCCCGTGTCCGGTTAAATGAACGATTATTCGTACATATAAATACCCCGCCCATCGTGTCCGATCGAGTGTATATGGTAATTTATAGGGACGCCCAATTGTAAATCTTTATATTAACATTAACAAACTATCATTTAGTTAAACAAATATAAATCCCATTAATAGACCATAGTCTAATTTCTACAAGTGTCGTTCTTTTGTCCAAACCCCAATTATGGTACAAAGCCCAATTACCCAATTTTAGTAATTAGCCCAACATCATGATTACTTCGTTTTAAATAAGCATAATAATAACTTAGCTACGAGACATTAAATTAAAAAGGTTGAACATAACTTACAATGATTAAAAATAGCGTAGCGTTACACGGACAGAATTTCGACTTACACCCTTACAATATTCGCTAACATACCCTTATTATTATGATTAAAATTAAAATTAAAATTAAAATTAAAATATAAATATAAATATATACGATATAGATAGAGAGATGGATATATTGATGATGAAAAATGATCAGAATTCGGTTGGCTTTATAGGGAATTGCAGAATTTGGGGCTCCGCGACTTGCGGCATTTTTTGCCTTCAAACTCCGCGAGTCGCGGAGTTTGTAAATACAGCTCACACAATTTGGAGTCTTTCTTGCCGACGGTTTTTATTTATTTATATAATATATAAATAATTATAAGAATTATTTAAATATTATATTATATTTATGTGCATAGTTGACTTGTAATTTTTAGTCCGTTGCGTCGAACGTTGAGAGTTGACTCTGGTCCCGGTTCCGGATTTTCGAACGTCCTTGCGTACAATTTAATATCTTGTACTTTGCGTTTTGAATCTTGTACTATTGTAATTTCGAGACGTTTCTTATCAATAATTGGAACCTCTTTGATTGTCTTTTGTACTTTTGAGCTTTTTGGTCGTTTGCGTCTTCAATTCGTCGAATCTGTCTTTTGTCTTCACCTTTTATTATTTAAACGAATATCACTTGTAAATAGAACAATTGCAACTAAAAGCTTGTCTTTCTTAAGGAATAATGCTATGAAATATATGTTCGTTTTTAGCATTATCAAATATTCCCACACTTGTGCGTTGCTTGTCCTCAAGCAATATCGTCTTGAAATACTAGAATCACTTCTTTATTCTTCACACTTTGTACATCAGTGATTTCTATACGGCGGTATAAACAATTGTAATAACGATATGGTTTACAGTCCCACATGACTATAAAAATTTAGATCCATTAAGAAAATTGGATCTTTATGAAAACATTTGATCTTTTGAAAATTAAATCTAGTTTTTACCCTAGATAAGTTTTCCGGAATAACCCTTCACCGGTGTTTGCAAAATATTTTTGTGGTTTTGGTGAGTTTCAGATTTGAAAATTTTAGCTCAAAACTTGCGGTTTTGTGTCACCCACTTGCTAACCTTGTATTTGGAAAGCAACACGTCCAGTTTACTTGTCCCGTATATTACCTTTCGGTAAACTACCATCCGGTTGTAAAGGAAAGCGTTGAACAAGCAACTGTTAAGGCAATGTCCCCTGACATGCTTTTAATTATGGTCTATAACGTGTCGGACGCAATTACTATCCTTGGTAGGAGCAATAGTAAAGCTCACCCTTATGATTTTTCGGTCTGGCACAAGGTCCTGTCTTTGACCACTATGTAACCACCGTTCTTACGGTTGACACCCGATTTAGTTCAGGTGACCTAATGAATTCCAGGTGAATTCCTAGGATTTTACGTTCAATGGTAATGAACGCATTGAGAATAGGGTTTTCAGAAAACAAATCGGTTTTATTTTTGATCAAAATATTTTCTCGTTCAAGCTCGAGTTTAGATATCATTGAATTCCATGAGTTTGAATTCTCAATCTTTAAGGTCAATCTCTAGGATTGAGTAATATCAGTCTTAAAAGCTGATTTTTAATCTTTAAGGAGATTATCCTTTCTGGGGATCTGATTCATTAGTCTTATCCAGCTAATTTGCATGGTGCCCCCCCATTGTACGAGATAAATCCTTCTCATGGTTAGGATAAATCTGACCACTTGGCGACCCTGTTTAATGCTGAGGTCCGTGGATTTCCTGCTGATTTTAGTGATGACTTTTCTAGATTTTTCGTCAACCTACATCTGGTCTGGACGACAACTTCATGACCTAAATCAAGAAGCGCGTGTCTTTTTCGGAAGACTTTACTTCCTTTTAATGATGGAATTGATTCATCGTGTAGATCCATCTCTTCTTTTCTTTCATCGGGTAAAACAGTTTAGTTTAGTCCAAAGCAAAAGTATTTTCAGTTATTTGTTACAGATATATGTGACATATGTTTAAGATAACTTGGTAAATTTTCCCACACTTGGCTTTTATTTTCCTTTTTATCGTCCTCTATTCCATTTTAAATGAATTTTAACATTTTGGTTTGTTTCTCAATTTATGTCCTTTCTGAGGTAACAATAATTTCGGTGTTAAAACCTAGTTTTATCGTTCATAAATATGTATAAACATGATTTTGAGTTCATTTAATTTGAAAATTTTTAAAAATTTTACTAGAATTGGGTAGTCACTATATAAGACTAGGGCTGTTCTTTATTATCAGAGAGCACTAGATTCTAATACAACTACTACTTTACTAGTATTTCTAATGGTAACCAAGTGTATAAAGTAAAAATTTTAAAATCCGAAAGAATTTAACCCCTTTCCACACTTAAGATCTTGCAATGCCCTCATTTGCAAGAAATCAGTAACAATTTAAATTATTGAGGGTGATTTGTGTGAAAATGATTAAATTTTACCAAAGTTTCCAAATATATTGGCGTTTGTTTGCTGAATGATAAATGGTGCACATCATTTGTTCATTCCGTCTTGTTGTTATTTCACATATATTTTGCATCTTGTCGTCAAAATTAGTTGCTTTTGCTGAACTTAATGCCAGCCTTTGAAAATGCGTTGTTTTACCCTGTTGCGTACATAAGATAAACTGCAAACATATATACATATTTTTGAAGTTTGGTATATTACCCCACATTCAAAAATTATTAAAATCTAAGAATAAAAGTTAGAAAATTATAAAAACTATTACAATATTAACATAAGTATTAAACGTATCAACATTACAAATTACAAAATAAATAAAACTAAGTAGACTAGGGATGATACTGATACCAATAGGGGTTCCATGTATAACCATAGGTGCTATAGAATGCTTCAGCTGGGTTATACGTAGGATACGGTGGTTGCATCTCTATAGACCAGGGAGGGAATATGGGTTTTGGAGTAGGAATATAGTTTCTACCTATATGTTGGCAATGAACTATGATTTGGTTTTGATGAACTTGCCAATCTTCAAATGCTCTCTGTCTAGCATTTTCGTACTCCTGTGAAGCTATAAACCTTTGCATTTCTTGCATTTCATTTCCCCCTCCTACATTACCTTGCTGTTGGTTTCTCTCAACCTGTGGATGTCTACCATGGTATTGTACTGCGGCGTTATTTCGCCTCTTCAAAACTTTCGCACCATGGTATACATTTAAACCTATTGTATCGCGGGGTTCTGGTTCTTCTACTAATAATCCCCCCCCGACTTATATCCACACCGAGATATTCAGCAATCAAAGTAATAAAAATACCACCTCCTATTATGCTATGCGGTCTCATCCCCCTAACCATAGCTGATAAATAATAACCCACACAATAAGGTATACTTACAGCGCTATGTGGGTCTCGAATACACATATGGTAAAACAAATCATGTTCATTTACCTTTTCTTTGTTCTTACCTCTTTGTGTAATCGAATTAGCTAAAAACCTATGAATCACTCTTAATTCAGCTCTACCTATATCCAAATAAGAGTAATTTCTCCCTTTGAATCGGTGATGGCTTGTCATTTGACTCCATACACCGTGTGTATCAAAATTTTCATCTATCTTTCTACCATTTAGTATCAACCCTCTACAATCGGTAGATGCTAACTCCTCAGGCGTATATATACGTAAAGCCTGAGCCATGTCTAGTAAAGACATGTGGCGCATCGAACCTCCTAACAAAAATCTAATAAAAGATCGATCGGTTAAACTAGCTACCCGATCATTTAATTCTATACTACACAACAATTCTTCACACCATACTTTATATACAGGTCTACGCATGGTGAATAAACGTTCCAGTCATTGAAAGTAGAATTACCATACCTCTGTGCAAGTAATTCCCTAATTGGCTCGGCCAATTCTACAGCTTCTAATGGTCCCTATTCTATGACCCTAGGTACCTCAACAACTTTAGAATGAAGAGTATGCAAACCCCTTTGGTATTTTGGATAATCTATCCAAAGTCTGTCAAATCTCAGGTTCGGATGCAAATCTTCCAAGTGCATATCAGAAAATATCATGACTGGATGAGGTATATCTTGCTTGTAGTAGCTATCCACCTCCTGTTGTTCCGCATTCTCTGCAGGAGCATTGCGAGCTTGGGATGAAGATTCACCCCTTTCAGTCTGCAAAACACATCAAACACAATTTTTATGCATCCAAATATGCATTAGTGTCAGCAAAATCATCAATCAAAATAATTACAATGACATGATCAATTTATATCAAACTTAAGCTCATTTTCACATTTTTATCAAATCTACGCTTTTTCAAATAAGCATATACGAAAATGTTCGCCAAGTTCATAAGCATTCAACTCAAATAACATGTCAAAATAATCATTACTAGCAATTAAACAAGTTTCAAATGGCATTATCTCTCAAAAATCAAGTTCATGAATTTTTAGACTTGAAAAAGTCCACTTTAATTCTCAAAATCGTGTTTAGGCTCAAAGTTTGGATCATTTAACTACCTAAACATGTTACACTACTTAATTTAACAACAATTCATGACAAAAATCGGCCATAACCTGTTTATATCAAAAAGCCCCAAATTTGCTCAAGAACACAAACCCTAGATTACTCAAAATTTGAAGTTTAAGGCTTCTAATCATGTTAAATAGCATCAATCTAGGTTATACAAGCATAATACATAAACAATTTAAGCATAATTACACTAAAAAGCATCAAAATCAAATTGGGGAAAAAATTGTTCAAGAACACTAATTTTTGGATTAAATGGTGTTTAGGTGTAGAAATTTACCGTTTTTCTTGAGTAATTCCTTGATAGCATCCTTCTCAACATGATTTTAGTAAAAGATTTGATGATTAACGGTTAAAAATTGTGATTTTGGGGTGTATTTTTCGGGTTTTTTCGGCAGTATTTCGCTGTATGTTTGAGTTGTGGTGTTGTGTGGACTGAGCTGTTCCAGCTCTTATATTTTTTTTCTGTAATTCGATCCCTCCGCGAGTCGCGGGTTTTAAAGCTTCAAACTCCGCGAGTCGCGGAGTTTGTTATTTTTTTTTTTTTAAACATCTTATACTAATTAAAATAATTAATTAATTAATTTAAAATTTTGTTTCCCTTGTTATTTAGGACGAGGTCGTTTCGGATCGATGTCCTAGTCCGTCCTTCGACAAAATTTTAAAATTTGTCTTTTTGTAGCGATTGTTTTAAAAGCTAAGATTTTTGGGTTTTTTAATGTTTTTGGCATACTTTAATTCAATAAGATTAAAAATAATGATAATAAAAGTTCTCGTCCCTCCCTTGGGTAAAGCAATTTCGGTTTAAAGACCTAGTCTTCAACTTACGACGAATTTTAAAAATCATATTTTTAACTTAATGAGATAAAGTAAATTTTTGTTTTTAAATTCACACAATTTAAATATAAAATTCAAAATTAATATTAAAAATTCACACCAAACTTACAATTTAAAATGCATAAAATTAAACATTCATATTTTAAAAATAAAAAATTCACACCAAACTTAATTTAAAAATTCATATTATAAATTCACACCAAACTTATATTAATTTTTCAAATATTTACAATTTTAAATATATTGATTTTACAAAGTTTACAATATTAATTTAAGATTTATATATTAATTTTAAAAACATGTTAAAAATAAAATTAAAATTTTTTTTGACTTTTTATCTCCCACTTTAATCAATCAAATATTATCAAAAATATGCGCCCCTTTTTTCGGTAAAGTAATTTCGGTTCCAAGACCTAATTTAACTCATGACGAATTTTTGAAATATTTTGGGTTGATTGATTAAAGATATTTATACCTTAAGAATAAACGTTAAATTTCGCAGTGATGTAATAAATTTTTGAATGATATCAATAATTTCGGTCGCCAAACCTAATTTTATTCAATACCAATTTAATACTTTATAGCGAACAAATTAGCGTTTATTATCAAAAGGTTAAAAAAAAATAAAAACTGTACAGACTTACCTGTGAGATAGTATTCTTAGTTATATGATCTATCCCATTCATAAGATAGTCGGTTTAATTGGTTTTCCATGGCTACATAGGCGTAACCTCGAGCATTCAGTGTCTTTTCTTCTAAACATATGAACGGTCCGTCTCTGCATAAAGTAACAAATTCGGTATTTGAATAGGTTTGATTATTTGAACATTTACCTCCATGTGACCATTTTCCGCATTTGTGACATCTTTCTAGGTGTCGTGCTCTTCTTTTTGCTGCGGATTTTGATTTTCCTTTACCAAATTGTAACTTATTATCTTCGCATCTGGATTCTTTTCTAACTCCGTCCATTCTTTCTCTGATTACTGATACTATTTCACTCGGAAGTGTGTCATTATTACGTTTAGTGATCAAAGCGTGTAGCATTAGACCATGGTTTAGTTCACAGGCAGTCTTCATTTCCTAAAAAAAATAAAAATTCAGAATGGGGGGAGAAGACTAGTTCTTTAGGGTCTGCTAGGGAAAGACCACTCGGGTTCTATTTTCGAGAACTACACGAAAACAGACAATCTAACTCTAACAGAAATACATATTATCCTTTAAAGACTTGATTCTCCCCACACTTAGTTAACTGTGGTGTCGAAATTGTGATTAACTTCGTTGTCGACTTCCATTGGACTATCTATGTAGTGTTTAACTCTGTGACCATTAACTTTAAATTCAATCCCATTTGAATTTATTAATTCTATCGTTCCGTATGGGAAAACTCTTTTGACTATGAATGGTCCAGACCATCTTGATTTCAATTTTCCAGGAAATAGCTTGAATCGTGAATTGAAAAGAAGAACTCTGTCTCCTTCTTTAAATTCTTTTGAACTTCTGATTCTTTTATCATGCCATTTCTTCGTTCTTTCTTTATAGATTAACGAATTTTCGTATGCTTCATGTCTTAATTCTTCTAATTCGTTTAGTTGACTTAATCATAGACGTCCGGCTTCATGTAAATCAAGATTACATGTCTTCAAAGCCCAAAATGCTTTGTGTTCAATTTCTATTGGAAGATGACATGCTTTTCCATAAACAAGTCTAAAAGGTGTGGTTCCAATTGGAGTTTTGTAGGCTGTTCTAAAAGCCCAGAGTGCATCCTCCAATTTAATGGACCATTCCTTCGGATTTGATCCTACGGTTTTCTCTAGAATACGTTTTAAAGCTCGGTTGGTATTTTCAACTTGTCCACTTGTTTGTGGATGATATGCGGTGGAGATTTTATGAGTTACTCCATATCTTTTAAGAACTTTCTCAAGTTGATTATTACAGAAATGAGTACCCCGATCACTTATTAAAGCTTTCGGTGTTCCAAACCTTGCAAAAAGACGTTTTAAAAAATTGACTACAACTCGTGCATCGTTAGTTGGGAGAGCTTGTGCTTCCGCCCATTTAGATACATAATCAATGGCTACGAGAATATAGAGATTATTATGAGATTTTGGAAATGGACCCATAAAGTCAATACCCCAAATGTCAAATACTTCACATACTTGGATGACATTTTGTGGCATTTCATCACGTTGACTTATTTTTCCGGCCCTTTGACAAGCATCACAGGATTTGCAAAGAAGGTGTGCGTCTTTGTAAATTGTAGGCCAATAGAATCCAGTATCATAAACTTTTCTTGCTGTTAGTTGAGGCCCATAATGCCCTCCTGTTGGTCTTGTGTGACAATGGTTTAATATTTTACTAGCTTCATCTCCAAATACACATCGGCGTATTATTCCATCGGGACAACTTTTAAACAAATATGGATCTTCCCAAAAATAGTGTTTTATATCACTGAAGAATTTCTTTCGTTTTTGGTACGATAATCCTTTTTCAAGGAATCCACAAACTAAGTAGTTTGCATAGTCTGCAAACCATGGAATTTCTTTATAATCTATCTTCAATAGATATTCATCAGGAAAGTTGTCTTGTATGGCCGATTCATTTAGAACTTCTAATTCGGGATTTTCAAGACGAGAAAGATGATCAGCGGCGAGATTTTCTGCTCCTCTTTTATCTCGGATTTCAATATCAAACTCTTGTAAGAGTAAGATCCAACGGATTAATCTTGGTTTAGCATCTTGTTTCGAAAATAGGTATCTAAGAGCAGAATGGTCGGTATAGACCACCGTTTTTGCTAGAACGAGATATGATCGAAATTTGTCAAAAGCAAAGACAATAGCAAGGAGTTCTTTTTCAGTAGTTGTATAGTTTGTTTGTGCTCCTTGTAACGTTTTACTAGCATAATATATAGGTTGAAATCGTTTTTCAATCCTTTGTCCTAAAACGGCTCCCATTGCAAAATCACTTGCATCGCACATTAGTTCAAATGGTAGATTCCAATTTGGTGCTATCATGATCGGCGCATTAGTGAGTTTCTTTTTAAGAATATTAAAAGATTTGATACACTCATCTGAAAAAATGAATGGAGCATCCTTTTCTAGGAGTTTATTCATAGGAGTGGCAATTTTAGAAAAATCTTTTATGAAACGTCGTAAAAACCGGCATGCCCTAGAAAACTCCTAACTCCTCTAACATTGGTGGGATGTGGAAGTTTAGCAATTACATCTACTTTAGCTCTATCCACTTCAATTCCTTCTTTTGAAATTTTATGTCCAAGAACGATACCTTCTTTAACCATGAAATGGCATTTCTCCCAATTAAGTACTAGATTTGATTGTTCGCATCTAATAAGCATTCGTTCAAGATTAGCTAGACATGTTTCAAATGTATCACCGAAGACTGAAAAGTCATCCATGAAAACTTCTATGCATTCTTCTATCATTTCGTGAAAAATCGCCATCATGCACCTTTGAAAGGTTGCAGGGGTGTTGCAAAGTCCAAATGGCATGCGTTTGTAAGCAAAAGTACCATAAGGGCACGTGAACGTGGTTTTCTCTTGGTCCTCGGGTGCTATTGGAATTTGAAAATATCTGGAAAATCCATCTAAAAAACAATAGTAACTATTACCGGCTAATCTTTCCAACATTTGATCAATGAAAGGTAAGGGAAAGTGATCTTTTCTGGTGGTGTCATTTAATTTTCTATAATCAATACATACACGCCATCCTGTTACAGTCCTAGTAGGAATAAGCTCATTTTTCTCATTTGTAATGACAGTCATGCCACCCTTCTTAGGCACGCATTGAACTGGGCTTACCCATGGACTATCAGAAATTGGATAAATTAAACCCGCATCTAGCAGTTTAATAATTTCTTTTTTAACTACATCTTGCATATTAGGATTTAGTCTTCGTTGGCGTTGCACATACGTTTTATGACCTTCTTCCATAAGGATTTTATGTGTGCAATACGAAGGACTTATTCCTTTAATATCATGAATCTTCCATGCAATGGCTGGTTTATGAGCTTTCAACACAGAAATGAGTTGTGATTTCTCATTTTCAGTAAGAGAAGACGATATTATTACAGGTAATTCAGATTCACCATGTAAATAAGCGTATTCCAAATGGTTTGGAAGTGGCTTTAATTCTAATTTCGGAGGTTCTTCTATCGATGATTTGTATCGATATCTGTCTTCTTCTTTTAGCATTTTAATTTCTTCTGTTGTTGGTTCATATCCATTAGCTATAAGTGTAGCTAACATTTCAGCTTTATCAATTGGTTCATTACCTTCTCCTAAAGAACATTCTCCTGTTCCTTGTAATTCTGGAAATTCTTCTAATAATTCTGCATGTGCATCTATAGTTTGAATATAATAACATGTATCATCTGCAGATTGTGGTTGTTGCATTGCTCTATCAACTGAAAAGGTAACACTCTCATCCTCTATACTTAGGGTCAGTTTCTTACCGAACACGTCTATCATTGCTTTAGCCGTGTTTAAGAATGGTCTTCCTAATATGAGAGGAACTTGAGAATCTTCTTCCATGTCCAGAACAACAAAATCTACTGAAAATACTAAAGTACCAACTTTAACTAGCATGTTCTCCATTCTCCCTCTAGGATATTTTATTGATCTATCGGCTAGTTGTATGCTTATTCTGGTTGGTTTCAATTCTCCAAGGTCTAGTTTAGCGTATAGTGAATACGACATTAGATTTATACTAGCACCTAAATCTGCCAATGCTTCTATTGAACTAAGACTACCCAGAAAACATGGAATTGTGAAACTTCCTGGATCAGATAATTTTTCTGGTATCTTATTCAACAGCACTGCTGAACAATTAGCATTCATGGTAACAGCCGAGAGTTCTTCCATTTTCTTTCTATTTGAGATTAGATCTTTCAAGAATTTAGCATATCTAGGTATTCCTGAAATCACATCAATGAAAGGAAGATTTACATTTATCTGTTAAACATATCCAAGAATTTGGATTGCTCGGCTTCAAGTTTCTCTTTCTTCATTTTACTCGGGTAAGGAAGTGGTGGTTGGTATGGTTTAACATAAGGTTTAGCCTTAAATGTGTTATCTTTATTAACATTTTCAACTACCGGTTCTTTTTCCTTATCTTGATCAGGTTGTGGTTCTTGTGGAGTAGGAATAGCTTCATCAGAAGTTACAGGTATTTCAGGTGGTTTAAGTGTTGTACCACTTCTTGTGGTAATGGCTTTAGCTGTTTCATTCCGGGGGTTAGCATTTGTATCACTAGGTAGACTTCCCGGTTTTCTTTCACCTATTAACCTTCCTAGGTTACTTACTTCTTGTTCCAGATTTTGAATAGAAGCTTGTTGATTTCTAAATGCTTGAGCATTTTGTTCATTAGTTTGTTTCTGAGATGTGAAAAACTGCGTTTGAGTTTCAACTAGCTTCGTCATCATATCTTCTAAATTCGGCTTTTTATCATCGGTTTGTTGTGGTGGTTTGTTTTGAAAATTAGGTCTTTGCTGATTGTAAGTATTATTGGATACTTGTTGATTGCTAGGACCTTGTTGGTTGTTATATGGAATATTTCTGTTATAATTCTGGTTTTGATTGTAAATTGGTCTTGGCGGTTGATAATTATTCTGATAATTATTTCCAGGCCTTTGGTTTATGTATGACATATTCTCTCTTTGTTCCATTGTTAATTCAATACTGAGACAATCTTTTGTCAAATGTGATCCTCCACACTGCTCACAACTAATTCGTATTGAGTGAATATCTTTAGTCATCTTTTCCATTCGTCTCTCGACAGCATCTATCTTTGCGGAAATGGAATCTAAGTCATGGCTAGAATCGGCTCTAGCTGCTTTAGATGATCTAACGATATCTTTTCCTTGGTGCCACTCATGTGAGTAGGAAGCAGTGTTATCAATAATTTTGTAAGCATCAGTTTCGGTTTTCTTCATAATAGAACCACCAGCTGCTATATCTATGTCTTTCCTTGTAGTGATGTCGCATCCTTGGTAGAATATTTGTACTATTTGACAGGTGTCTAAACCATGTTGCGGACATCCTCTCAACAACTTTCCAAATCTTGTCCATGCCTCATATAGAGTTTCATTCGGCTTCTGTGTAAACGTAACAATTTCTGCTTGAAGTCTTACGGCTTTAGATGCCGGAAAGAATTGTTTAAGAAATTTTTCAACTAAAACATCCCATGTATCAATCGCCCCTTCAGGTAACGATTCCAACCAATCTTTGGCTTCTCCCTTTAAAGTCCAGGGAAATAACATGAGATATATCTGTTCATCCTCCACTTCTCGGATTTTAAATAGTGTGCAGATCCTATTAAAGGTACGTAGATGTTCATTTGGATCTTCCTTCGGCGCACCACTAAATTGGCATTGATTAGTCACCATGTGTAGAATTTGTCCTTTGATTTCATAATCTGGCGCATTAATGTCTGGATGAGTAATTGAGTGACCTTGGCCAGTGCGTTTAGCTCTCATTCGGTTTTCCATACTTAAAGGTTCCAGATTCTCCATAATTGAATTTGTTGAATCGGAATCACTAGAGGATTCTGATTTAATGGTTCGTTCCTCAACAATCTCTGTTTGAATGATTGGTGGTTCCGGAGGAAAATTTAATGGTTCAGGATCTACGAATCGTTCCTAAATATTCTCCGGATTCTCAATTGTGAGGTCGGGTTGAAAAAATGGATTATCGGAAATTTGAACTGGAGTACTTGGTCGACTGGATGACGATTCTAAATAAAAATCAACGGCAGTAATATTTGCTAAATGTCTTGATCTAGTTACAAGTGGTGAACGTACAAAAGGTGGTGAACGTCTTGCTCGGTGCATTCACTGAATATCCTATTAGTTTTTAAAAGGAAAGAAAAATTATAATAAGTTATCCAATCAATAGACTTTTCTGATTTTGCCCACGTTTCGAATAGCCAAAAGATGCAGTAGAGGGGCAGGATTCGTTTGGTCTCAATATAATTGAGGACTGTTTGGCTCCAATAACCCGATCCACGTACAAATCTAACTATTACTACGAACCAGAAAATTTTGATGTCTATCAATTTAACCACTTAAAATAAATTTTCGTAATTTTAAGAAATTTAGATAAGAAGTAGAATAAAAAGCTATGTCCTAAAACTAGAATAGCGAGAAATAAGAAAGAAAAAGAGTTCGTCGAAAAAGGTCGAAAAAGAAAATTGGTTGAAAAATAAAAGGTGACGGAAAAATAAAAGAAACTTATAAAACTTAAAAACACTTGACTAACCTAACCTTATTACTACAACTAACTTAAAATTATAATCGCAAATTGAGAGTACTAATTGGAATGATAATTGATACATAGGTAAAAGTCGTCTAAAAATATTAAAGCTTACAGGAAAAACTATATCCCAAATGGAAATAACTTAAAAAGAAACTAAAACTTAAAAAGGCGTCGCAAAATTCTAGAGTACCTAAATCTTAGTCTAAAGAAAAAGCACTTAAGGAATTCTACGGCAAAGCCTAAAAATCTAGAAATAAAAATAACTATGGCAAAAACTAAGTTTAAAACTAAATATGAGCGAAAAATACAAATATTACGCTAAAACAATTAAAAAGGGATAAAATATAAAAATATACAAAAAGTTGTAAAATTACAATTTTTATAAAAATATTATTTTTATATTAATTATTTATTAAAACTATTAATTTTACAATTTAATTAAACTAATTAAACAAAATATTAATAAAAACTAAAATAAATATTTAATTAAAACCTAATTAGGGTTTTATAATAATAATTATAATAATTACTCGTAATTAATGCCTGATTAAGGTTCTGTCGGCGTGTCAGGTTAGCTCCGCGAGTTGCGGTATTCCAAGAAGAAAACTCCACGAGTCGCGGGGATCCAGAATTCAACTCAGGTACAGTTTTTTTATTTGACGCGTTTTTTTTTATATTTTCTGTTTTTATATTTTTCTGTTTTAAAATCTAAATATTTATATAATAAAAACTTATATTTAAAAAAATAGAACTTCTTTATAATTTTATAAATAAAAATCGTAAAACTAGATTTATATATATATATATATATATATTTTTATATGTTTTAAATAAAAACAAAATACTTAAATAAAACTTATTTAAAAATAAAGAAACTTTATAAAACTTAAATATTTAACAAAATCTTAAAAATACTTATATTTTTGTTTTTCTTTTTATATTTTCGAATATTTAAAACGTATTTTTATAAAAACGAATTTTAATAAAAGTAAACTAAAAATCTGTTTTTTTTTTTTTTTTATATTAGCATTGCGCTTCCGGCTTTTAAGCGATTCCCCGGCAGCGGCGCCAAAAATAACTTGATGTCTCGCGAGGTGTATATAAAATAGCTATTAATTTTAGCAGGAAATACTATTAAATACGATACAATTTTACACAAGATATTTATTTATTTATTGAATGGATATACTTAAACCTTGCTACAACACTTATAGGCAGTGTACCTAATCGTACAGTAGTGTAGTTTTTAGTAAGTCCGGTTCGTTCCACAGGGAATCTTTTTAAACAAAGCTTAACGCTATATTAGTTTACTTTTATAAAAATACAAATATATATATAAGTAATATTATTATTATAAAGGGGGGTTTTTACCATTTAATGACCGGTTTGTCGATTTTAAAACTTTAGTCGCAGTTAAAACCAAATGTAAAATAATAAATAAATACAAGACTTAATTTAAAGCGTAAAGTAAATAACGATAATGAAATTGCGAATAATAAAAGTGCGATAAAATAAACTTGCGATAATTAAAAAGTACGATAATTAAAAGTGCAATTAAATACAATAACAATAAATAAAATACGATAATTAGAAATGCAATTAAATATAAAATAAAGGAAATTAAATATGAAATAAAAGAATTATGCTTATTTAAACTTTCGTAATCATGATGGTTGACGTGTTGATTTTACTTTTATGCCCATGGGTTAATTGTCCTTTGTCCTGGATTATTTAATATGTCCGTCTGGTTTTTGTCCATAACAGTCCATCAGTCATAAATATAAAGTGCGAGTATCCTCGTCAAATTATCCTTATACCCGAAGTTAAATATTCCAACTAATTGGGGACTTAAACTATAACAAGATTTTAATACTTTGTTTAATATTTACACCAGGATGTCGACTGAGTGTAACCCAAGGTTTTAATATTTTGTTATCAATTATACCAAGTGTCCTTGTACATAATTTCACCCCTGTTTTAATTATTCTAGTGGCTATTAATCCATTCCCGTGTCCGGTTAAATGAACGATTATTCGTACATATAAATACCCCACCCATCGTGTTCGATCGAGTGTATATGGTAATTTATAGGGACGCCCAATTGTAAATCTTTATAATAACATTAACAAACTATCATTTAGTTAAAAAAATATAAAGCCCATTAATAGACCATAGTCTAATTTCCACAAGTGTCGTTCTTTTGTCCAAACCCCAATTATGGTACAAAGCTCAATTACCCAATTTTAGTAATTAGCCCAACATCATGATTACTTCGTTTTAAATAAGCATAATAATAACTTAGCTACGAGACATTAAATTAAAAAGGTTGAACATAACTTACAATGATTAAAAATAGCGTAGCGTTACACGGACAGAATTTCGACTTACACCCTTACAATATTCGCTAACATACCCTTATTATTATGATTAAAATTAAAATTAAAATTAAAATTAAAATATAAATATAAATATATACGATATAGATAGAGAGATGGATATATTGATGATGAAAAATGATCAGAATTCGGTTGGCTTTATAGGGAATTGCAGAATTTGGGGCTCCGCGACTTGCGGCATTTTTTGCCTTCAAACTCCGCGAGTCGCGGAGTTTGTAAATACAGCTCACACAATTTGGAGTCTTTCTTGCCGACGGTTTTTATTTATTTATATAATATATAAATAATTATAAGAATTATTTAAATATTATATTATATTTATGTGCATAGTTGACTTGTAATTTTTAGTCCGTTGCGTCGAACGTTGAGAGTTGACTCTGGTCCCGGTTCCGGATTTTCGAACGTCCTTGCGTACAATTTAATATCTTGTACTTTACGTTTTGAATCTTGTACTCTTGTAATTTCGAGACGTTTCTTATCAATAATTGGAACCTCTTTGATTGCCTTTTGTACTTTTGAGCTTTTTGGTCGTTTGCGTCTTCAATTCGTCGAATCTGTCTTTTGTCTTCACCTTTTATTATTTAAACGAATATCACTTGTAAATAGAACAATTGCAACTAAAATCTTGTCTTTCTTGAGGAATAATGCTATGAAATATATGTTCGTTTTTAGCATTATCAATTTTACTACAAAATATTGTATTGTGAGTTTCATTACTCCCTTTTTAAATGCTTTTGCAATATATATTTTTGGAACTGAGAATACATGCGCTTTTATACATGTTTTACGAAATAGACACAAGAAATCGAAACTACATTATATGGTTGAATGATCGAAGTTGAATATGCCCCTTTTGCTTGGTAGCCTAAGAATTAGTAAACCAGTCTACTAATTGACGCGAATCCTAAAGATATATCTATTGAGCCTAACAAACCCCATCCGTTGTAGCGGATGCTTTAGTACTTCGATGTTGTTTTATCATGTCCGATGGATGTCCTGGAATGATAGGGGATATTCTTATATGCATCTTGTTAATGTTGGTTACCAGGTGTTCAATCCATATGAATGATTATTTTTGTCTCTATGCATGGGACGTATTTTTATGAGAAATGGAAATGAAAATCTTGTGGTCTATTAAAATGATGAAAATGATCGATTATGATAAAATAATGAACTCACCAACCTTTTGGTTGACACTTTAAAGCATGTTTATTCTCAGGTAATAAAGAAATCTTCCGCTGTGCATTTGCTCATTTTAGAGATATTACTTGGATTTATTCATGACATATTTCAAAGGACGTTGCATTCGAGTCGTTGAGTTCATCAAGATTATTATTAAGTCAATTATAGTTGAATATATTACGAAATGGTATGCATGCCGTCAACTTTCAATGTAATGAAAGTTTGTCTTTTAAAAACGAATGCAATGTTTGTAAAATGTACCATATAGAGGTCAAGTACCTCGCGATGTAACCAAATGTAATGTATTCGTCCAGATGGATTAGGACGGGTCCTTTCAGTTGGTATCAGAGCGGTGGTCTTAGCGAACCAGGTCTTGCATTAGTATGTCTAACTGATAGTTGTTCAGATGCATTAGTGAGTCTGGACTTCGACCGTGTCTGCATGTCAAAAGTTTTGCTTATCATTTCTAGTCGGAAATCATCTGCTTATCATCTTTAGGAAATTACCTGCTTATCATTCTTAGTCTAGACATGTCTTACTACCTCTATTGCATAGACAGTGTATAGATAAATTCATATCTTAGCGTATCTGTTATAGTTACCTTTGCCTGACAGCTTCCGTAGATTCCTCCATAACTTATGGGATTTTAGTATTATATATGCATATGTAAATTATGTATTGCAGGTGTGATGACCCGGAAATTTCTGATCAAATTTAAACTTAATCTTTGTATGATCAACATTTCTGACGCGATAAGCAAAGTCTGTAAAACTGAATCTCAAAATTTTAGAACTGTTTCATGTATTAAATTACATTTGACTGCTCTCGACAATTCATGAACAATTATATGTATGTATATATATATATATATATATGTACAAGTAAAAACGACTTTCCTACCGTAAAACACTATTTGCTATAGTAAAACAATATTTGCTACAGTGAAACCGTATTTTGCTACAGTGCTACAGTAAAACACTATTTGATGTCGACGAACTAGCAAACAAAAACAGGATAAGGCGGCCATGCGATCGCATGGCAAAACCACTGAAAACTCATGCGATCGCATGAGGTACTGTAGCAGGCCACATACTATAAAAGCTCGATCTGGTCTCGAGTTTCTTTTCTAATTTATTCCTCCTTATTATTATTATTATTATTATTATTATTATTATTATTATTATTATTATTATTATTATTATTATTAATATTATTATTAAGATTAATATTATTATTATTAATCTTATTATAATATTATTATTAGTATTATATATACATAAAATACTACAACGAGGTTATGAGTGTGTCACCTTCAAAATGGGTTTTTGAGCGGGATAGAGCTAAGAAAATTATGGGTTATTGCCAAAGAGGTTATGGGTAATGTTCGAGGGTATATTTATGAATCAAATCTAGTGTTTATCATCTCTGTTGCGTCTACGTACTTTTCTACAATATTGAATCTCAATATTAATACGTAAGCATTTATATTTTATATTTTATAAATTAATAGTGTATACATACTAGTGCTCGAGTGTATATATTTATACATGATTGTACGCTAAATTTTGTCGTTAAACAGTTATGATGAATCACGAAGTAAATACATATATTACTGATAAAAAGTATATGATATGCATGTTTTTGGAAAGCTGGCGAAAAATCAATAACTTTTCATTTAGAAATCGCGTAATTTCGGTGAACGAATTAAAAGATATGATCAACTGAATTATGATTGACATTGATTGTAATTGCTTTTGAAACTTGTTTGTAAGAATGATAAATTGGATTTTTGAATATTACCAGCCAAGTAAATGAATCCATATATAAGGCACGTCTCGTTTTGTTGAATTATTGTCAAAATTGACTTTTTGAAACGACTTTGGATAACTTTTGTATGTCGATCTCGAGCATTAGGATTTTTATACACTATGACCTAACCTAGCTTGATAGACATTTATTGACCAACATATGTTCTCTAGGTTGAGATCTACGGTTATTTGGTAATCCGAGTTTCGATCACATTTTGGTGAACGACTTTATATGCTGCTAAGGTGAGTTTCATTGATCTTTTTTTTAATTGCTTTTGCAATATATATTTTTGGGCTGAGAATACACGCACTTTATTTTAAATGCAATGGATACAAGTACATACTAAATTCTACACTGAGTTTGAGCCGAAAATCCATTAGCTTTGGTAACTGTTAACTGCCAGTTATAAGAACTGGTGGGCGCGAGTAGTAGTATATGGATCCATAGGGCTTGATATCCCCGTCCGAGCTAGAGCACTAGCCTTTTAACGGACGTATGCTATTTGAGAAGCGTACACGTTGGTTTGCGTGTATTATTAAGATGATTATACAAAGGGTACAAATTATATATACGTTAAGTTTAGTTACCAGGGTGCTCAATTTCGTAGAATATTTTGATAAACGTTTCTGGATTGAACAACTGAAATCTTGTGATCCACCTTTATATACAGATTATGCGCAACATTAAAACTATGAACTCACCAACCTTTGTGTTGACACTTGTTAGCATGTTTATTCTCAAGTTTCCTAGAAGTCTTCCGCTGTTTGCTTAGATATTAAACAAGCTATGTGCATGGAGTCTTGCATGACATATTTTTCAAGGAGACGTTGCATTCACCAAATCATCACCATGTATCTTATTTTGACTGCATTGTCAACGGAAATACTATTGTAAACTATTATTTATGGTGATTGTCTATATGTAGAAATCATCAGATGTCGAAAACCTTTGATTTAAATATTCATTTATGGTGTGCCTTTTCAAAAGAATGCAATGTTTACAAAATGTATCATATAGAGGTCAAATACCTCGCAATGAAATCAATGAATGACGTGTTCGTCCATATGGATTTGGAGCGATCGTCACAGTTGGTATCAGAGCGTTGGTCCTAGCAAACCAGGTCTTGCATGAGTGTGTCTAACTGATAGTTGTTAGGATGCATTAGTAAGTCTGGACTTCGACCGTGTCTGCATGTCAAAAGTTTTGCTTATCATTTTTTTGTCGGAAATTACCTGCTTATCAATCCTAGTCTAGACACGTTTTACTGCATTGATTGCATGAATAGCGTATAGACAAAATTCATATCTTAGCGTATATGTTACTGTAAACTTTTCCTGACATCCTCCGAAAATTTCTCCGTGATTTATGGAATTTGGTATTATATATACATATGTAAATTATGTATTGAAGAATACCAAACTACATTCTATAATCTAATTCATATAAAAAAAATCATCTCCCTAATTATACAAGATGGATCCCGTATCTAGTTCAAATTCCTTAAAATCTGACAGCTATTCCGATATGGATATTCACCTGAATTCCGAAGAGAGTGTAACCGGAATGGATCAACCAATTAGCCATCATCTATTCTGGATGAATTGGGGATGGGTTCGTAGCCTACTTAATTATTGGAGACAAGAAGAAGGCGATCCCTTCCAACCACCACATTGCCCTCTTGGCGAAGAACCTGAAGCACTTACCGACGAACCTGTTCGTAATACCATTTTCTCTCTCATCTCCAGAATATCTCGTCATGATCATATACTCTCTCAAATTCTGGATCTTATTCATCCGCTCGTCCGAACCGCCAATCATCCCGGTGTAGTAGAAGAAGTCAACGAGCTTCGCGCTCGGGTAGTGGCTTTGGAGAATATGGTGCAAAGGTTACAAGTCCAGCAGAATCTCCGGCATCAACAGTACCACCGACAACAACACCAACAGTACCATTACCACCACCAACAACATCCGCACCGCAAGCCTCAACATCATAATATGTACTTTGAACATCAACGTCATACGCATCGTAGTTACCAAGAAATACCACCAACAATAACCGATGAAGTATTAACTTATTTCCCCTGAAGAAATTTTATGTATATTTAATATATATGAATTTTGAAATCAAAATAAATCTTTTCGTACTAAGCTATTACGTGTGAATCTTAACTGGTAGGTACTACTCGGTTAGTTCATATTACTAATATGCAATGATGTACATCCTTCCTTAACAACTTAACCATTGTTAACTACAATCTCTGTTTCAACTTAATGAATTCCATTTCATAATAAACCAAGTGTATTATTCAATTACATAATTGATTTTACATTTTCATTTTCGATGTACTCGAAACTTTCCAGAAAACATCATCTGTGCCTTGTAAGGTTCACAAAGATTCCACAAGCATCAACATCCTTCACCGAGAAATAAGAATAAATAATGAAGTATCGATTACATTAGCGAAATACTCCGCAAAGATTATGTAATCTTTAATGTTTTAGAGATTAATCATTTCTAAGTCAAGCCGAAAATTAAATGAGCTTAATATGATATTAACTCATTAAATCTGTGTTACATCTGAAGAAAATATACATACATATATTTTCATAAAGACGGTAATAAAAATTCTTTTGTACGAAGTATTAATTGTGAAATCTTTAACGGGTAGGTAATACCCGGGAAATATATAAGTTCGCAATTAATATGTTACACTGTACATTCTTCAACTTTGATTAAAAATTATTAACTATGCTCACAGCAATATACAATCGTTTCCATACAAATTCAATTACATATTCTGATATTGACAGAGCAGAATCCAAGTCAAGATTTAACAAGTGACATCATTCTTAGATCTCTACATCTTTCAAAGCTATACTTTGACTTCAAAACGGTGAAAGATCCTTTAGCATTGTTATTACCGAAAATAATTTTTCAATTTCTTTTCAAAGTATTCAGTTTTATCACACTTCCAACCAGTCAACTTCAACTTTTCAGATTAAGCCTTATTGTAACCTTGATATATATGTTTTGTTACTGGGGAACCTTTCATGTTCCGCTACATTAGCAGTAAATTTACCAAACAACTTTATTAATCCTTGACCTTTCGAAAAATCATAATATTCATTGAAACCCTATCATGTACTCATCCACATCTTGTAACGGCAATTGCCATACCAACTATCGGGAATTAGCAATCAGTATCTTGAAATCTTGTAGCACGTCTACGCCAACAGTTATATGTGTACATATAACGTCTACCTCCTGGACTTACATACTTCGAATGTGAAGTTTCCGAAAAACACCCCAAACTACGAAACTAGTTCTCCGAATTTTGGAAAAATGTTGATGAAGCAGCAAAAACTGTAAACGACCTTAACAGTCAAAAGTTTGATGATAAAGAATAGTATGGTGGTAAAGCATAGAAAAAGAGAAGGTTTGGAATTGAAAAACGGACTGAGCAGACCATGAAGGAGGCTGTGGACAAATCACAAAGACTAAATCTACCTTCAAAGAATCCAAATGATTCAGAGTCTGCTGAAATCATTAGCGAATACCTTGCTCCTTACTCTAAAACCTTTGCGGACAATATTCTTCATCATCATCATATCTTAAATATTCTAAGATATCATTATATCTCCCATTATAAATATCCTCCATATTTCTGAAGATATTTTTCGAAACCATTCTTATCTGAAATCATTACCTCTTCGCGCTATCTGTGTTACATCATAAAAGAAACTATTTTAGTTTCTAAAATCTGAAAAATTCGAAAAAAAAATGGATGTTTTGAAGTAATGTTGGGAACTGAAGCATGAGTTAGTATAATATAATGACACTTGATCAACGTGATTATATTACAGTAAGTCATGTTGAGTTTCTAATGGAACGTGACAAAGGTTCACAGATCACACCCTCATCATAAACCATGTTACATAACTCTTTCATTCTATATAATCTCTAAATATATCAAGAAAATATATTTCTTGATGATTCGGTCTTTTTCGGATATTCTGGTAATTTGACAATTCAGATTGTGCCATTACCGTTTCTTTCTTAGAACATTAATTATGTTTATTCTGAAATTCATACCTACGAATTCTGGACCATTATTCGCTTGACTTAAGGTCGGGAAGAGAAAACGAAAGCATGAAGCTCCGAAATATAATGGAGAACATAAAGCCCGATAACAACCCCGAAATTACAAACCGTGTATATCAATGCGTATAGCAATATAAAGACACGGGAGAATGAAAAACACTATAACCCCAAGGTAATAGTAGAAGAAAATAATTTCCTCCGGTGGTAGATGAAAAAGAAGAATGACAGATATGAAAGTTAGGAGTATATCAAGAATCAGAACTGGATGAAGCATTTTCACAATCTTTTGAAAGTATGAATTAAGGAAGAAGATGTAGGAGTGATGAAAATAATGAAACGGTAGTGGTTAATTTATAGCAAAATATCAGACATAGCAATGGAGGCAGATTACGCATTTAATCAAAGAAAATCCTAATTTCCGCAAATTCCGAAGAATCAGATCTTATTTAGATTATGAAGATTTTCTATTCCTTAAATTCCGAAAATCAATCGTAACTACGTCAAAAGCTAAGACGAATCTCTATTCTTTCATTTCACTCTTTTACGTTAACTTCTCTCATACGCTTCGAGTAATTGGATTGCTTTATCCATATTATTCAACGGTGATAAAACTCTATTTATCGACTCATATACTTCATGAAAACATTTTTATTGTTAGCCATGATGACCTCACTCAAATTTCGGGACGAAATTTCTTTAACGGGTAGGTACTGTGATGACCCGGAAATTTCTGATCAAATTTAAACTTAATCTTTGTATGATCAACATTTCTGACGCGATAAGCAAAGTCTGTAAAACTGAATCTCAAAATTTTAGAACTGTTTCATGTATTAAATTACATTTGATTGCTCTCGACGATTCATGAACAATTATATGTATGTATATATATATATATATATATATATATATATGTACAAGTATAAATGACTTTCCTACCGTAAAACACTATTTGCTACAGTAAAACACTATTTGCTACAGTGAAACCGTATTTTACTACAGTGCTACAGTGAAAACGACTTGCTACAGTGATTTGCTACAGTAAACACTATTTGCTACAGTAAACACTATTTGCTACATTAAAATACTATTTGCTACATTGAAACACTATTTGCTACAGTAAAACACTATTTGCTACAATAAACACTATTTGATGTCGACGAACTAGCAAACAAAAACAAGATAAGGCGGCCATGCGATCGCATGGCAAAACCACTGAAAACTCATGCGATCGCATGAGGTACTGTAGCAGGCCACATACTATAAAAGCTCGATCTGGTCTCGAGTTTCTTTTCTAATTTATTCCTCCTCCTCCTTATTATTTTTATTATTATTATTATTATTATTATTATTATTATTATTATTATTATTATTATTATTATTATTATTATTATTATTAAGATTAATATTATTATTATTAATCTTATTATAATATTATTATTAGTATTATATATACATAAAATACTACAACGAGGTTATGAGCGTGTCACCTTCAAAATGGGTTTTTGAGCGGGATAGAGCTAAGGAAATTATGGGTTATTGCCAAAGAGGTTATGGGTAATGTTCGAGGGTATATTTATGAATAAAATCTAGTGTTTATCATCTCTGTTGCATCTACGTACTTTTCTACAATATTGAATCTCAATATTAATACGTAAGCATTTATATTTTATATTTTATATTTTATAAATTAATAGTGTATACATACTAGTGCTCGAGTGTATATATTTATACATGATTGTACGCTAAATTTTGTCGTTAAACAGTTATGATGAATCATGAAGTAAATACATATATTACTGATAAAAGGTATATGATATGCATGTTTTTGGAAAGCTGGCGAAAAATCAATAACTTTTCATTTAGAAATCGCGTAATTTCGGTGAACGAATTAAAAGATATGATCAACTGAATTATGATTGACATTGATTGAAATTGCTTTTGAAACTTGTTTGTAAGAATGATAAATTGGATTTTTGAATATTACCAGCCAAGTAAATGAATCCATATATAAGGCACGTCTTGTTTTGTTGAATTATTGTCAAAATTGACTTTTTGAAACGACTTTGGATAACTTTTGTATGTCGATCTCGAGCATTAGGATTTTTATACACTATGACCTAACCTAGCTTGATATACATTTATTGACCAACATATGTTCTCTAGGTTGAGATCTACGGTTATTTGGTAATCCGAGTTTCGATCACATTTTGGTGAACGACTTTATATGCTGCTAAGGTGAGTTTCATTGATCCTTTTTTTTAATTGCTTTTGCAATATATATTTTTGGGCTGAGAATACATGCACTTTATTTTAAAAGCAATGGATACAAGTACATACTAAATTCTACACTGAGTTTGAACCGAAAATCCCTTAGCTTTGGTAACTGTTAACTGCCAGTTATAAGAACTGGTGGGCGCGAGTAGTAGTATATGGATCCATAGGGCTTGATATCCCCGTCCGAGCTAGAGCACTAGCCTTTTAACGGACGTATGCTATTTGAGAAGCGTACACGTTGGTTTGCGTGTATTATTAAGATGATTATACAAAGGGTACAAATTATATATACGTTAAGTTTAGTTACCAGGGTGCTCAATTTCGTAGAATATTTTGATAAACGTTTCTGGATTGAACAACTGAAATCTTGTGATCCACCTTTATATACAGATTATGCGCAACATTAAAACTATGAACTCACCAACCTTTGTGTTGACACTTGTTAGCATGTTTATTCTCAGGTTTCCTAGAAGTCTTCCGCTGTTTACTTAGATATTAAACAAGCTATGTGTATGGAGTCTTACATGACATATTTTTCAAGGAGACGTTGCATTCACCAAATCATCACCATGTATCTTATTTTGACTGCATTGTTAACGAAAATACTATTGTAAACTATTATTTATGGTGATTGTCTATATGTAGAAATCATCAGATGTCGAAAACCTTTGATTTAAATATTCATTTATGGTGTGCCTTTTCAAAAGAATGCAATGTTTACAAAATGTATCATATAGAGGTCAAATACCTCGCAATGAAATCAATGAATGACGTGTTCGTCCATATGGATTTGGAGCGATCGTCACAGTTGGTATCAGAGCATTGGTCCTAGCGAACCAGGTCTTGCATGAGTGTGTCTAACTGATAGTTGTTAGGATGCATTAGTAAGTCTGGACTTCGACCGTGTCTGCATGTCAAAAGTTTTGCTTATCATTTTTTTGTCGGAAATTACCTGCTTATCATTCCTAGTCTAGACACATTTTACTGCATTGATTGCATGAATAGCGTATAGACAAAATTCATATCTTAGCGTAACTGTTACTGTAAACTTTTCCTGACATCCTCCGAAAATTTCTCCGTGATTTATGGAATTTGGTATTATATATACATATGTAAATTATGTATTGAAGAATACCAAACTACATTCTATAATCTAATTCATATAAAAAAAATCATCTCCCTAATTATACAAGATGGATCCCGTATCTAGTTCAAATTCCTTAAACTCTGACAGCTATTCCGATATGGATATTCACCTGAATTCCGAAGACAGTGTAACCGGAATGGATCAACCAATTAGCCATCATCTATTCTGGATGAATTGGGGATGGGTTCGTAGCCTACTTAATTATTGGAGACAAGAAGAAGGCGATCCCTTCCATCCACCACATTGCCCTCTTGGCGAAGAACCTGAAGCACTTACCGGCGAACCTGTTCGTAATACCATTTTCTCTCTCATCTCCGGAATATCTCGTCATGATCATATACTCTCTCAAATTATGGATCTTATTCATCCGCTCGTCCGAACCGCCAATCATCCCGGTGTAGTAGAAGAAGTCAATGAGCTTCGCGCTCGGGTAGTGGCTTTGGAAAATATGGTGCAAAGGTTACAAGCACCAGCAGAATCTCTGACATCAACAGTACCACCGACAACAACACCAACAGTACCATTACCACCACCAACAACATCCGCACCGCAAGCCTCAACATCAGAATATGTACTTTGAACATCAACGTCATACGCATCGTAGTTACCAAGAAATACCACCAACAATAACCGATGAAGTATTAACTTATTTCTCCTGAAGAAATTTTATGTATATTTAATATATATGAATTTTGAAATCAAAATAAATCTTTTCGTACTAAGCTATTACGTGTGAATCTTAACTGGTAGGTACTACTCGGTTAGTTCATATTACTAATATGCAATGATGTACATCCTTCCTTAACAACTTAACCATTGTTAACTACAATCTCTGTTTCAACTTAATGAATTCCATTTCATAATAAACCAAGTGTATTATTCAATTACATAATTGATTTTACATTTTCATTTTCGATGTACTCGAAACTTTCCAGAAAACATCATCTGTGCCTTGTAAGGTTCACAAAGATTCCACAAGCATCAACATCCTTCACCGAGAAATAAGAATAAATAATGAAGTATCGATTACATTAGCGAAATACTCCGCAAAGATTATGTAATCTTTAATGTTTTAGAGATTAATCATTTCTAAGTCAAGCCGAAAATTAAATGAGCTTAATATGATATTAACTCATTAAATCTGTGTTACATCTGAAGAAAATATACATACATATATTTTCATAAAGACGGTAATAAAAATTCTTTTGTACGAAGTATTAATTGTGAAATCTTTAACGGGTAGGTAATACCCGGGAAATATATAAGTTCGCAATTAATATGTTACACTGTACATTCTTCAACTTTGATTAAAAAATTATTAACTATGCTCACAGCAATATACAATCGTTTTCATACAAATTCAATTACATATTCTGATATTGACAGAGCAGAATCCAAGTCAAGATTTAACAAGTGACATCATTCTTAGATCTCTACATCTTTCAAAGCTATACTTTGACTTCAAAACGGTGAAAGATCCTTTAGCATTGTTATTACCGAAATTAATTTTGCAATTTCTTTTCAAAGTATCCAGTTTTATCACACTTCCAACCAGTCAACTTCAACTTTTCAAATTAAGCCTTATAGTAACCTTGATATATATGTTTTGTTACTGGGGAACCTTTCATGTTCCGCTACATTAGCAGTAAATTTATCAAACAACTTTATTAATCCTTGACCTTTCGAAAAATCATAATATTCATTGAAACCCTATCATGTACTCATCCACATCTTGTAACAGCAATTGCCATACCAACTATCGGGAATTAGCAATCAGTATCTCGAAATCTTGTAGCACGTCTACGCCAACAGTTATATGTGTACATATAACGTCTACCTCCTGGACTTACATACTTCGAATGTGAAGTTTCCGAAAAACACCCCAAACTACGAAACTAGTTCTTCGAATTTTAGAAAAATGTTGATGAAGCAGCAAAAACTGTAAACGACCTTAACAGTCAAAAGTTTGATGATAAAGAATAGTATGGTGGTAAAGCATAGAAAAAGAGAAGGTTTGGAATTGAAAACGGATTGAGCAGACCATGAAGGAGGCTGTGGACAAATCACAAAGACTAAATCTACCTTCAAAGAATCCAAATGATTCAGAGTCTGCTGAAATCATTAGCGAATACCTTGCTCCTTACTCTAAAACCTTTGCGGACAATATTCTTCATCATCATCTTATCTTAAATATTCTAAGATATCATCGTATCTCCCATTATAAATATCCTCCATATTTCTGAAGATATTTTTCGAAACCATTCTTATCTGAAATCATTACCTCTTCGCGCTATCTGTGTTACATCATAAAAGAAACTATTTTAGTTTCTAAAATCTGAAAAATTCGAAGAAAAAAAATGGATGTTTTGAAGTAATATTGGGAACTGAAGCATGAGTTAGTATAATATAATGATACTTGATCAACGTGATTCTATTACAGTAAGTCATGTTGAGTTTCTAATGGAACGTGACAAAGGTTCACAGATCACACCCTCATCATAAACCATTTTACATAACTCTTTCATTCTATATAATCTCTAAATATATCAAGAAAATATATTTCTTGATGATTCGGTCTTTTTCGGATATTCTGGTAATTTGACAAGTCAGATTGTGCCATTACCATTTCTTTCTTAGAACATTAATTATGTTTATTCTGAAATTCATACCTACGAATTCTGGACCATTATTCGCTTGACTTAAGGTCGGGAAGAGAAAACGAAAGCATGAAGCTCCGAAATATAATGGAGAACATAAAGCCCGATAACAACCCCGAAATTACAAACCGTGTATATCAATGCGTATAGCAATATAAAGACACGGGAGAATGAAAAACACTATAACCCCAAGGTAATAGTAGAAGAAAATAATTTCCTCCGGTGGTAGATGAAAAAGAAGAATGACAGATATGAAAGTTAGGAGTATATCAAGAATCAGAACTGGATGAAGCATTTTCACAATCTTTTGAAAGTATGAATTAAGGAAGAAGATGCAGGAGTGATGAAAATAATGAAACGGAAGTGGTTAATTTATAGCAAAATATCAGACATAGCAATCGAGGCAGATTACGCATTTAATCAAAGAAAATCCTAATTTTCGCAAATTCCGAAGAATCAGATCTTATTTAGATTATGAAGATTTTCTATTCCTTAAATTCCGAAAATCAATCGTAACTACGTCAAAAGCTAAGACGAATCTCTATTCTTTCATTTCACTCTTTTACGATAACTTCTCTCATACGCTTCGAGTAATTGGATTGCTTTATCCATATTATTCAACGGTGATAAAACTCTATTTATCGACTCATATACGTCATGAAAACATTTTTATTGTTAGCCATGACGACCTCACTCAAATTTCGGGACGAAATTTCTTTAACGGGTAGGTACCGTGATGACCCGGAAATTTCTGATCAAATTTAAACTTAATCTTTGTATGATCAACATTTCTGACGCGATAAGCAAAGTCTGTAAAACTGAATCTCAAAATTTTAGAACTGTTTCATGTATTTAATTACATTTGACTGCTCTCGACGATTCATGAACAATTATATGTATGTATATATATATATATATATATATGTACAAGTAAAAACGACTTTCCTACCGTAAAACACTATTTACTACAGTAAAACACTATTTGCTACAGTGAAACCGTATTTTGCTACAGTGCTACAGTGAAAACGAACTAGCAAACACTATTTGATAGCAAACACTATTTGCTACAGTAAATACTATTTGCTACAGTAAACACTATTTGCTACAGTAAACACTATTTGCTACAGTAAACACTATTTGCTACATTAAAATACTATTTGCTACATTGAAATACTATTTGCTACAGTAAAATACTATTTGCTACAGTAAACACTATTTGATGTCGACGAACTAGCAAACAAAAACAGGGTAAGGCGACCATGCGATCGCATGGCAAAACCACTGAAAACTCATGCGATCGCATGAGGTACTGTAGCAGGCCACATACTATAAAAGCTCGATCTGGTCTCGAGTTTCTTTTTTAATTTATTCCTCCTTATTATTATTATTATTATTATTATTATTATTATTATTATTATTATTATTATTATTATTATTATTATTATTATTATTATTATTATTATTATTATTAAGATTAATATTATTATTATTAATCTTATTATAATATTATTATTAGTATTATATATACATAAAATACTACAACGAGGTTATGAGCGTGTCACCTTCAAAATGGGTTTTTGAGCGGGATAGAGCTAAGGAAATTATGGGTTATTGCCAAAGTGGTTATGGGTAATGTTCGAGGGTATATTTATGAATCAAATCTAGTGTTTATCATCTCTGTTGCGTCTACGTACTTTTCTACAATATTGAATCTCAATATTAATACGTAAGCATTTATATTTTATATTTTATAAATTAATAGTGTATATATACTAGTGCTCGAGTGTATATATTTATACATGATTGTACGCTAAATTTTGTCGTTAAATAGTTATGATGAATCACGAAGTAAATACATATATTACTGATAAAAGGTATATGATATGCATGTTTTTGGAAAGCTGGCGAAAAATCAATAACTTTTCATTTAGAAATCGCGTAATTTCGGTGAACGAATTAAAAGATATGATCAACTGAATTATGATTGACATTGATTGAAATTGCTTTTGAAACTTGTTTGTAAGAATGATAAATTGGATTTTTGAATATTACCAGCCAAGTAAATGAATTCATATATAAGGCACGTCTCGTTTTATTGAATTATTGTCAAAATTGACTTTTTGAAACGACTTTGGATAACTTTTGTATGTCGATCTCGAGCATTAGGATTTTTATACACTATGACATAACCTAGCTTGATAGAAATTTATTGACCAACATATGTTCTCTAGGTTAAGATCTACGGTTATTTGGTAATCCGAGTTTCGATCACATTTTGGTGAACGACTTTATATGCTGCTAAGGTGAGTTTCATTGATCCTTTTTTTTAATTGCTTTTGCAATATATATTTTTGGGCTGAGAATACATGCACTTTATTTTAAACGCAATGGATACAAGTACATACTAAATTCTACACTGAGTTTGAATCGAAAATCCCTTAGCTTTGGTAACTGTTAACTGCCAGTTATAAGAACTGGTGGGTGCGAGTAGTAGTAGTATATGGATCCATAGGGCTTGATATCCCCGTCCGAGCTAGAGCACTAGCCTTTTAACGGACGTATGCTATTTGAGAAGCGTACACGTTGGTTTGCGTGTATTATTAAGATGATTATACAAAGGGTACAAATTATATATACGTTAAGTTTAATTACCAGGGTGCTCAATTTCGTAGAATATTTTGATAAACATTTCTGGATTGAACAACTGAAATCTTGTGATCCACCTTTATATATAGATTATGCGCAACATTAAAACTATGAACTCACCAACCTTTGTGTTGACACTTGTTAGCATGTTTATTCTCAGGTTTTCTAAAAGTCTTCCGCTGTTTGCTTAGATATTAAACAAGCTATGTGCATGGAGTCTTACATGACATATTTTTCAAGGAGACGTTGCATTCACCAAATCATCACCATGTATCTTATTTTGACTGCATTGTCAACGGAAATACTGTTGTAAACTATTATTTATGGTGATTGTCTATATGTAGAAATCATCAGATGTCGAAAACCTTTGATTTAAATATTCATTTATGGTGTGCCTTTTCAAAAGAATGCAATGTTTACAAAATGTATCATATAGAGGTCAAATACCTCGCAATGAAATCAATGAATGACGTGTTCGTCCATATGGATTTGGAGCGATCGTCACAGCAGGGTACTAATCTACATCCTATAATCTATTTCTTATCGAAAATCCTTCATCTGATCATACGAGATGAATCCCTTAACCAGTTCGAGTCCCTTAGATTTCGATAGCTATTCCGATAGTTATTCCATGGATATTCACCTAAGCTCCGAAAGCGGTGTCACCAGAATGAATCAATCAATCAGCCATCCCCAATTCATCTGATGGGTTCGTAGTCGACTTAATCAATGGAGACGCGAAGAAGGCGATCCTTTCCACCAACCAAATTGCCCTCTTGGCGAAGAACCTGAAGCACTTACCGGCGAATCTATCCGAAACACCATTTTCAGCCTCATTTCCAGAGTAGTTCGACACGATTATATTCTATCCACAATTCTAAACCTTATTCATTCACTTGTTCCAACCGCCAATCATCCCGGAGTAATCGAAGAAGTCAACGAATTTCGCGCTCGAGTAATCAATTTGGAAAATATGGTGCAAAATTTACCAGCTTCAGCAACATCACCGGCACCAACAGTACCATCAATAACAGCACCAGTACCATCAACAATCCATGCCTCAACATCTCATTCTATACCTCGAGTATAATCATCGTTCTACGTATCGTTCTACATCAATTATCTTCGTTCTTCATGGCGATTATGTAATCTCTAATGTTTTAAAGATTATGTATTCTAGTTCTAATGGTAAATCAAATGAGATTAATATTATATTAACTCTTTAAATCCATGATTACATCTGAAGAAAATATATATGTAAGTATATTTTCATAAAGATTGTAATTGAAAAATTCTTTCGTACAAACTATTAATGGTGAAAATATTTTAACGGGTAGGTAATACCCGAGAAATATTTAGATTTCACATTAATAAGTTGCACTGTACATTCTTCAAATCTGATTCAACAGTTATTTACTATCCTACTTACAGCCACGAATATACGTATCCGTTCACCACAGAATAACCATTATCATTCAATTTTATATTTGGATTTTGACCTATCGGAATCCGACAAGTGGCATAATGAAGAAAACATTGGACAAAATAAAATTTGTTAGAAACAAACAAATTAACTATGAGAAATTTTGTTAAGAATCCACGCTAACAAAATCCTAGCTAACTGTTCCTAGCTAACTGTTAATTCCTTATTGTACATTTATTTATCGCAATTTATTTATCGCAATTTTAATTATCGCAATTTTATTTATCATCATTTAATTTCTGTTATTTATTTTACGCACTTTATCGGGACACGTATACAATGTTTTGACATATCATATCGACGTCATCTAGATATATTATTTGGAATAACCATAGACACTCTATATGCTGTAATGATCGAGTTCGCTATACAGGGTTGAGGTTGATTCTCAAATAATATATATACTTTGAGTTGTGATCGAGTTTGAGACATGTATATAACGGGTCACGACACGTATTAATATTATGTATTAAATTATATATGAATTATTGAATTACTAATTGTGGACTGCTAACTGTGGACTGCCAACATTGGACAATTAAAATGAATTAAAATATTGATTTTAACATATGAAACTAAATAATTCTTCAAGTTTGCCACTTGATTTCATCTTAAACCTCATTTGTATCTTGACGATTACAATCTGCATTCAAAACCTTTCATGATTCTTGAAAACACCTCAATCGAGAGGATGATCCAACCACACGATACCTACGAAAGGAAGAACTTATGCATATGGGCATGCACCTGAAAAACTCTTGGAAGCTAAGTAGAAGTTTAAAATGAACTTATAATTCCTTGGCATTGTTATTACCAAAAATAACTTTGCAACCTCTTTCCAAATTAGCCAAAATTGTCACAGCTCCAGCAAGTCAACTTCGACTTTTCAGTCGGACTAGCCTTACTATAACCTTGATATATATGCGTGCTCTTTTATTGTTACCGGGGAACCTTTTATAGTCCACCATATTACCAGCAGATGTACCAGCAACCTTGTCGCTCCTTAGTTTAAATCTCTCCGACAAATCACTATATTTATCTATTGAAGTCTCATCATGTACTCATCTGCATCTTGTAACAAGAATTGCCATACCAATTACCGGGAATCAGCAAATCTGTATTGTGAGTCTCGCAACGTTTCCACATCAACATTTATATATATCCATATAACATTTATCTCTTAGAACTATGATCTTCCATTCTGAAATTCTGAAAAGCACCCAGTCTGCGAATTAATACTCTAAATTTTGAAAAGTTGAATGAAGCAACAAAAACTGTAAACGACCTCAACAGCCAAAAGTTGATGATAAATAATTGTATGTTGGCAAAGCTCAGAAAAAGTTTGAAACTGAAAAACTGATTGAGCAAACTACGAAGGAGTCTCTGAACAAATCACAAGGACTAAACTTGTACATTAAGAATCCTGATGATTCTGTTTCTGATGAAATCTTTAGCGAATACCTTGCTTCTGACTCCAAACTCTTGCGGACAAATTTTGAAAGGACCCGTTCATATACATTATAAACGATTCACAATAGTTGATTACATTGCGAGGTATTTGACCTCTATATGATACATTTTACAAACATTGCATTCGTTTTTAAAAAAAACAAACTTTCTTTACATCGAAAATTGACAGGCATGCATACCATTTCATAATATCCACTATCCAACTATAAATTGATTTAATAATAATCTTTGATGAACTCAATGACTCGAATGCAACGTTCTTCGAAATATGGTATGAAAGACTCCAAGTAATATCTTTAAAATGAGCAAATGCACATCGGAAGATTTCTTTAACACCTGAGAATAAACATGCTTTAAAGTGTCAACCAAAAGGTTGGTGAGTTCATTAGTTTATCATAATCATTTATTTCTATCATTTTAATAGACCACAAGAATTTCATTTCCAGTTCTCATAAATATACGTCCCATGCATAGAGACAAATATAATCATTCATATGGTGAACACCTGGTAACCGACATTAACTAGATACATATAAGAATATCCCCTATCATTCCGGGATCCTCCTTCGGACATGATATAAATTTCGAAGTACTAAAGTATCTGGTACTTTGGATGGGGTTTGTTAGGCCCAATATATCTATCTTTAGGATTCGCGTCAATTAGGGTGTCTGTTCCCTAATTTTTAGATTACCAGACTTTAATAAAAAGGGGCATATTCGATTTCGATAATTCAACCATAGAATGTAGTTTCAATTACTTGTGTCTATTTCGTCAAACATTTATAAAAGCGCATGTATTCTCAGTCCCAAAAATATAAAGGGTAAAAAGGCAAATGAAACTCACCATACTGTATTTCGTAGTAAAAATACATATAACGTCATTGAACAAGTGCAAGGTTGGCTTCGGATTCACGAACCTAAATTAATTATATATATTTATATGTTGGTCAATATTTGTCTAACAAATTAGGTCAAGTCATAGTGTACCACAATCCTAATGCTCGAGACTAATATGCAAAAGTCAACAAAAGTAAATTTGACTCAAAATAATTTCTAAAAATCTATACATGATTAATATATAGTTTAAATATCGTCATTTTATATTTTTAAATATTTTTAAAAGATTTATTAGAGTAAATAATATAATTTATTTATTAATAAATAAAATTTTATATTAAATTTATATAATAAAATATACTTTTATATATATTAAGTAATAAAATTTATAGGGTTCATTTAATATCATAAAGATAATATGATAGGTATTATTAAAGTAAGTTATTACACGTAGTAAAATATGTTTGTATCACATATTTATTTGATAAAATAATATCTATAATGATAGTAAGTAAAAGTTATATTATTTTGTAATAATAATTATTATTATAAAAATATCAATATTTATAATTACTAAGATGACATTATGATAAAACAATAATTCTAATTATGATAACTTTAATATTTACGATAATTTTTAATATTATCTTTAAAATAATAATTCTATTTAAAATAATAATAATAATGATATTTTATAGTAACAATGACATTTCTATTAAAATGATAATTTTTGTTAAAATGATAGTTTTAATACTAACGATACTTTTAATAATAATAGTAATGATAAAAATAATAAGAACGATAATTTTATCTAAATCAATATCTTATAATATTTTAATTTTATCATGATACTCGTACTCATTATTTCCTAATCGTTTCGTTTAATAGCTTTTAATCGTCTTTTATATCGTGTTCATAATAATGATAATAATAGTAATCAAAATAATTAGGTGTTACAAATATTTGTTTTAATTACACTAATATTAATAATGATAGTTACTATAACATTATTAATGATAATACTAATAATTATCTTAATGATAATATAGTAATAATAATAATAACAATAACAATAACCATTTTTAAATAATGATATATATATATATTAATAATGATAATAATAATAATAATAATAATAATACTAATAATAATAATAATAATAATTGGATAATAATAATAATACTAATTATAACTTTAACGATAATAACGATAGTAATAATAAAAAAAATAACAATTTTTAATGATAAATCCCTTTTATTGATAAAGATAATAATAATGATAATAATAAGATAAAACTAGAACGACGATAAAAATGACGATAATAATAATCATTTTTAATAAAAATATCGAAAATTCAATTGATTATAACTTCTAATCCGTTCATCGAAACCATTCGATATCTAAAGAAAAAGTTCTTAATTTTTCGCTAGCTTTCCAAGGACATGCATATCTTATACCTTATCTCAACCGCAAGTGTAACTAATTCAAGATTCAACCTAACCTGTCTAAGGGCAATATCAAAAGTACAAGCATGCATAATCCTAAATACTCGAGCACTAGGTAGGGATACACTATTAGTATGTAAAAGTTAAATTATGAGTACTCACGTATCAATATTGAGATTCAATATTGCAGGAAAGGTACGTAGACGCAACGAAAATGATAAACACTATATTGACCTCACGAGCATACCCATGAACCATACTCAATCACCTCCATAGCTATAACCCATAATTTCCTTAATCCTATCCTACTCGAAAAACAATTTTGAAATCACTCGGACAGCACTCCGTCGTAATATTTTATGTATACTAATAATATCTTGAAATAATACGGAGTAAATATATATATGTAAATCGATTGAGAGAGTTTAGAGAAAAATATTTTCAAGTTTCTATGAAATAATGAAACCTATTGAATTCTATTTATAATAGATTTTTGAATTATTAAAGTGAATTATTAAAGTATGAATTATTAAAGTGAGTTATTAAAGTATGAATTATTGAGGAATATTCATTTGAGTCCATAAATTAAGTTGAGATTCAAGGGACCAATGAGAGCGCGACATGTGTCACGAAAATCACATGTGATTGAAAAAAAAATTCAAAAATTTTTTTTTGAAAAAAAAAATTTTAAATTTTTTTTTCGAAATTTTAAAAAAAAAAAAATTTTAAATTTTTTTTTTTTACAATCACATGTGATTTACCTGCACAATCACATGTGATTGAATTGTACAATCACATGTGATTGGATTTGCCATGCATAATCACATGTGATTGGGTTTACAATCACATGTGATTGACATGCATAATTACATATGATTTTTTTTTAAAAAAATTCGAAAAAAAAAATTTCGGAAAAAAATTCGAAAAAAAAAAATTTTCGAAAAAAAATTTGAAAAAAAAATTTTCGAATTTTTTTTTTCAATCACATGTGATTTTCGCGCCACATGTCGCGTTCTCATTGGTCCCTTTGTTTTCAAGCAAATTTATGGATGCAAGTGATTACAACTCATGAATTATTAAAGTATGAATTATTAAAGTGAATTATTAAAGTATAAATTATTAAAGTGAATTATTAAAGTATGAATTATTAAAGTGAATTATTAAAGTTAAAGTAAAGTAAAAATAAAGTAAAGGTAAAGTTTAAGTATAGTAAAAGTATAAAACTATGTACGTATAATACGCGTATAAATATATATAATATTAATTTAAATCGTTATATATATTTAATAAAATAAAATATAAATATCGTTATCTTTATCATACTAGTTAAGTAATGAGTTGTCAAAAGTGGTTCTAGATATTTATAAAAGTTATATTCTTTTTAATAATAAAGTTCTTTTTAAACTGAAAACGTTTTTGTACGTTTGAAACTAAATAGTTCAATCGAGTCTTTATGAGATTCAATCTTCCACTATCCTTTGTATAGTTCTCAATGATTGACAATTTGTTCTTATTTATAAATCACTTTACCATTTTCCGAATATTGTTAAAATGGAAGGATTTCTCAAATCAACGTGGGCCTTTCAACAGAGACTTGTAATCATAATTCAATATATCTGATAATTCAATCATTTGATCTTATCTTCTAATTCCATTGATAAACATTTTGAAACAGATACAATCATATAAAGTATTTAATCTAATATTTTATTTACGTTTCAAGTTATAATATATATATATATATACATATACATATATAATCATATTTGTTTAATGGTTCGTGAATCGTTGGAACTTGGTCGAGGTTGAATGAATGTATGAACATAGTTTAAAATTCTTGAAATTTAACCTAACAAATATTGCTTATCGTGTCGGAAACATATAAAGATTAAAGTTTAAATTTGGTTGGAAATTTTTGGTGTCAGAAACATATAAAGATTAAAGTTTAAATTTGGTTGGAAATTTTCGGGTTGTCACAGTACCTACCCGTTAAAGAAATTTCGTCCCGAAATTTGAGTGGAAAGGTCGTGAATGATAATAAGTATGTTTTCATGATGCATGCGGGCTGAAAATTAGAGTTTTATCATCAGCGAATAATTTAGATAAACAATCCATTTATATGAAGAGTACGAATGAAGCTAACATAGAAGAGTGAAATGAGTAAGTGTAGATTCATCTTATCATTTGACGTAGATATGATTGATTCCCAGATTTCAAGAGATTTGAAGAAAATATTCTTAATAAGATTTGACTCTCCGGTAATCAAGGGAATTAGGATCTGCTTTAAATGCGATCGTCCATTTTAATTGTTCTGTCGGAGATTTTCTTATAAATTCACCTCCTTCGTTTTCTTACAACTCACACCTTCTGTTGATGCATTTTATGCAAGTCCCTAGACATCTACCCATGTCCATTGCAGGTACAACAGTTTACAGGCCACCATGATTGCTCGTTATTATCCTATCCGTGTTTGTATGTGGTTACAGGAACTGCAGGAACAAGATTTAGATGTTTTACTATGTTAGACTTAGTCAGACGTACGAGTGAAGCCTCACTAGTACGGCTGACAGGCTCATACGCACGGTTGATGCTGAGCTAAGTCACAATTACAACCTAAATGAGAAGACACGAGTGAGTGATCACCCGTACGGCTGATGAAGCCAACTCGTACGTGTGATGAATGAATCGTATGGGTGAGTCAACAGCAGGGGTATATAAAGTCTTATGTTCTTCATTTTAGGTTAAGCCTCTCATTTGTTACACATACTCAGATCTAGTGAGCTCCTCCGATTCTCTCTCAGTCCAAATCACCCAGGTGGTGAATAATAGCTCTAGGTGTTGATCTAATCACACTTGATTTAGTTATGGTTTGACTAAATTAATCAAAAAAAACTTAACCTATTCACTAGAGGGTTTGATTCACTTATTCCGCCATTGTGTGAGTTAAATCTATTGATTTCTAAGTTCCTAGTCATGTTTCATCACCTTCTATTCTTTCCCCCTCAACTCATATTTTAAAGTATTCATCAATATGCTCCATCCAGTTCTGATTCTCGATATACTTCTAACTTTCATATCGGTCATTCTTCTTTTTCATCTACCGCCGAAAGAATCTATTTACTTCTACTATACTCTTGGGTTTATAGTGTTTCAAGTTCTCTCGTGTCTTTATATTGCTATATGCATTGATATATGGTTTATAATTTCTGGTTTGTCGTTGGGCTTTATATGTTCCCTTATATTTTAAAGTCTCTGCTTCTGTCTTCTATAATCATTATCATTCACAGTTAATGCTCTCCTTTATTTGCTGCAATTTATACCCCAATTTCTATTTCGGAGTTTTGTCCTTTCGTTTCTTCTTCTTGCGATTAAGCACCGCTTGTAATGGTCCAGAATTCACAGATATGAATTTCAGAATGAACATTGTTAATGTTCTAGGAAGGAAATTGTGATGGCACGATCTTGACTTGTCAAATTACTAGAATACCTTGAAAAAGGCCGAATCATCAAGATATATTTTCTTGATATTTTAGAGGTTAAATAGAATACAAGAGTCGTATAACATGGCACATGATGATGTTATGATCTATGAATCATCACGTTCCATTTAGAAACTCAGCATGACTTACTATAATATAATCACATTGATCAAGTGTCATTATATTATACTAATTCATGCTTCAGTTCCCAACACTACTTCAAAATATTCCTATTTTAAACTTGAATGTTTCAGAATTTAGAAACTAAAATAGTTTCTTTTATGATGTAATACAGATAGCGCGAAGAGGTAAATGATTTCAAATAAGAAAAATTAAGAAAATATCTTCAGAAATATGGAGGATATTTATAATAAAAGATATGATGATATTTTAGAATTTCTAATATCAGAGGATGATGAAGAATATTGTCCGCAGGGGTTTAGAGTCAGGATTAAGGTATTCGTTAATGACTTCAGCAGGTACTGAATCATTTAGATCCTTTGAAGTCAGGTTCAGTCTTTGTAATTTGTCCACAGCCTCCTTCCTACTTTACTCAATTCGTTTTCCAGTTCCAAAACTTCTCTTTTTCTGTGCTTTGCCAGTACACTTCATCATTATCATCCAGCTTTTACCGTTTAAATTCGTTTATAGTTTTTGCTGCTTCATCAGCATTTTTTCCATTTTTGGAGAACCAATTCGTAGTTCGGAGTGTTTTTCAGAAACTTCACATTCAAATTAAGTCCAGAAGATAGACGTTATATATACACATATAACTGTTGGCGTAGACATGCTCCGAGATTTCAAAATACTGATTGCCAATTTCCAATGATTCGTATGGCAATTCTCATTACAAGATGCGAATGAGTAAATGATGGGGTTTCAATGAATAATTATAATGACTTTTTGGAGAGGCTAAAGTCAAAGGGTAATGAAGTTGTTGGTACATCTGCTAATAATGTGGTGGAATGTAAAAGGTTCCCTGGTAACGATGGTGTATATATCAAGGTTATAATAAGGTTAGTCTGACTGAAAAGTAGAAGTTGACTTGCTGGAGCTGTGACAAAACTGGCTACTTTGAATAGGAGTCGCAAAGTTATTTTTGCTAATAAATGCCAAAGAATCTGACGCGGATACGTTGTTTAAACTTTTACTTTGGTTTCAAGAGTTTTTCGGATACATAACTGTGGGTAACATGTGGTTGGATCATCATCTCGATTGCTCATCATTCGAAGTGTCTTCAGAAATTTTCGAAAGGTTTGAACACAGATTGTAATCGTTAACATACATTTGATATTCTAACACAGTTTTGAAGTCAAAATATAGCTTGTGAAAGATGTAAGGATCTAAGAGTGATGATTTTGGTCATATCTCAAGTTGAATTTTGAGATTTCAAAATCAGAATATGTAATTAAATTTTGAATGAGTATGGTTGTTTTGATTTCTATAAAAGAATGTATATTGTTGTGAAAGTAGGGAGTATAATGGATGATTTGCTGAATCAGATTCGAAGAATGTAACATATTAATTGTGAATTTATATATCTCTCGGGTATTACCTACCCGTTAAAAAAAATTTCACAATTAATATTTTGTACAAAAGAATTTTATTACAGTCTTTATGAAAATATATATATGTATATTTTCTTCAGATGTAACATAGATTTAATGAGTTAATATTAAATTAAACTAATTTGATTTACGGTTGAAACTAGAATTGAATATTCCCTAAAGGCTTTAAAAAGTACATAACTTTTACGCAGTATTTCTTTAATGACATTGAAATTATGAATCAATACTTCGTTATTTGTTGATGTATGATGTTCGGTTCGTGGCATTCTTGTGAATTTCGCAAAGTACGAATGATGTTATCTGAAAAGTTTCGGGTACATCGATGATGAAAGTGTAAAATCAAATATATACTTGATTTATTATGAATTGGAATTTGTTGAATTGCGACAGAGATTGTAGTTAATGCTGGTTAAGTTGCGGCCGAAGGACGTACATTATTGTATCTTTGTAATATGAATTAACCGAGTAGTTAAGATTTACACACAATAGCTTAGCACGGAAAGATTTAAAGAAGTGATTCTAGTATTTCAAGACTATATTGCTTGAGGACAAGCAACGCTCAAGTGTGGGAATATTTGATAATGCTAAAAACGAACATATATTTCATAGCATTATTCCTCAAGAAAGACAAGCTTTTAGTTGCAATTGTTCTATTTACAAGTGATATTCGTTTAAATAATAAAAGGTGAAGACAAAAGATAGATTCGACGAATTGAAGACGCAAACGACCAAAAAGCTCAAAAGTACAAAAGACAATCAAAGAGGTTCCAATTATTGATGAGAAACGTCTCAAAATTACAAGAGTACAAGATTCAAAACGCAAAGTACAAGATATTAAATTGTACGCAAGGACGTTCGAAAATCCGGAACCAGGACCAGAGTCAACTCTCAACGCTCGACGCAACGGACTAAAAATTACAAGTCAACTATGTACATGAATATAATATAATATATAAATAATTCTTAAAAATTATATATATATTATATTATTATTTAAAATCGTCGGCAAACAAAGAGCCAAGGCTGAATGAGCTGTAAAAACGAACTCCGGAAGGCTAAAAGAACCGCGAATCGCGGAGCCCCAAAAAATGAAAATGCCTATAAAAGCCAACGCAGTTCGACGAATTTTAATATCAATATATATCCATCCATCTATCTATACGTAATATTTATATTTTTAATTTATATTTTAATTTTAATTTTAATCCTAATAATAAGGGTATGTTAGCGAATGTTGTAAGGGTGTAAGTCAAAATTCTGTCCGTGTAACGCTACGCTATTTTTAATCATTGTAAGTTATGTTCAACCTTTTTAATTTAATGTCTCGTAGCTAAGTTATTATTATGCTTATTTAATCCGAAGTAATCATGATGTTGGGCTAATTACTAAAATTGTGTAATTGGGATTTGTACCATAATTGGGGTTTGGACAAAAGAACGACACTTGTGGAAATTAGACTATGGATTATTAATGGGCTTTATATTTGTTTAACTAAATGATAGTTTGTTAATTTTAATATAAAGATTTACAATCAGACGTCCCTATAAATAACCATATACACTCGATCGGACACGATGGGCGGGGTATTTATATGTATGAATAATCGTTCATTTAACCGGACACGGGAATGGATTAATAGTCACTAGAATTATTAAAACAGGGGTGAAATTATGTACAAGGACACTTGGCATAATTGATAACAAAGTATTAAAACCTTGGGTTACACTCAGTCGACATCCTGGTGTAATTATTAAACAAAGTATTAAAATCTTGTTACAGTTTAAGTCCCCAATTAGTTAGAATATTTGACTTCGGGTATAAGAATAATTTGACGAGGACACTCGCACTTTATATTTATGACTGATGGACTGTTATGGACAAAAACCAGACGGACATATTAAATAATCCAGGACAAAGGACAATTAACCCATGGGCATAAAACTAAAATCAACACGTCAAACATTATGATTACGGAAGTTTAAATAAGCATAATTCTTTTATTTCATATTTAATTTCCTTTATTTTATATTTAATTGCACTTCTAATTATCGCATTTTATTTTATTGTTATTATATTTAATTGCACTTTTAATTATCGTACTTTTTAATTATCGCAAGTTTATTTTATCGCACTTTTATTATTCGCAATTTCATTATCGTTATTTACTTTATGCTTTAAATTAAGTCTTTTATTTATTTAATATTTTACATTTTGTTTTAACTGCGACTAAAGTTTTAAAATCGACAAACCGGTCATTAAACGGTAAAAACCCCCCTTTATAATAATAATAATATTACTTATATATATATATATATATATATATATATATATATATATTTGTATTTTTATAAAATTAAACTAATATAGCGTTAAGCTTTGATTAAAAAATTTTCCCTGTGGAACGAACCGGACTTACTAAAAACTACACTACTGTACGATTAGGTACACTGCCTATAAGTGTTGTAGCAAGGTTTAAGTATATCCATTCTCTAAATAAATAAATATCTTGTGTAAAATTGTATCGTATTTAATAGTATTTCCTTGTAAAATTTAATAGCTATTTTATATACACCTCGCATAACATCAAGTTATTTTTGGCGCCGCTGCCGGGGAACATCTAGCTTAAAAGCCGGAAGCGCAACGCTAATATATAAAAAAAAAATTCTTATTAAGTTTTAATTAGTTTTTGTAAAATATATACTTTTTAAAATTTAAAAAATTAAAAAAATTAAAAACCGAAAATATATATATATATAAATCTATTTTTAAGATTTTTTTAAAATTATAAAGTATTTCTATTTTTATTTTAGTTTTTAAAACATAAGTTTTTATTTAATTTATATAAATATTTTATATATTTATTAAAACAGAAACTTTAAACAGAAAAATAAAAAAAAATAAAACAAAATATAAACCTGTCAAACGAAAGCTCCTGATCTGAAATTTGATACCCCGCGACTCGCGGAGTTTCCAGCTTCGAGCACCGCAACTCACGGAGCCGTCTGACACGGGCCACACAGAAACCCTAACTGCATTTATTACGGTGTAATTATTATTTATTATTATTATTAACCCTAATTACTTAATTATTATTATAATTAGTTTTAAATTTTTAAAATAAATTGTATTTTAAATTTTAATTAGTTTAATTAGTTTATAAAATTAATAGTTTTATAAATTAAATAATATAAAAATAATATTTTTATAAAAATTGTAATTTTTACAACTTTTTGTATATTTTTATATTTTCTCCATTTTTAATTGTTTTAGCGTAATATTTGTATTTTTCGCTAGTTTTTAGTTTTAAACTTAGTTTTTGCCATAGTTATATTTTTATTTCTAGATTTTTAGGCTTTGCCGTAAAATCCCTTAAGTGCTTTTTCTTTAGACTAAGATTTAGGTGCTTTAGAATTTTGCGACGCCTTTTTAAGTTTTATTTATTTTTTTTTTTTTTTTTTAGTTATTGCCATTTGGGATATAGTTTTTCTTGTAAGCTTTAATATTTTTAGACGCCTTTTACCTATGTATCAATTATCATTCCAATTAGTAATCTCAATTTGCGATTATAATTTTAAGTTAGTGATAGTAATAAGGTTGGGTTAGTCGAGTGTTTTTAAGTTCTATAAGTTACACTTTTTCTTTCTTATTTTTATTTTTCGATTTTTTTCCGACACGCACTTTTTCTTTCTTATTTCTCGCTATTCTAGTTTTAGGACATAGATTTTTATTCTGCTTCTTATCTAAATTTCTTAAAATTACGAAAATTTATTTTAAGTGGTTAAATTGATAGACATCAAAATTTTCTGGTTCGTAGTAATAGTTGGATTTGTACGTGGACCGGGTTATTGGAGCCAAACAGTCCTCAATTATATTGAGACCAAACGAATCCTGCCCCTCTGCTGCATCTTTTGGCTATTCGAAACGTGGACAAAATCAGAAAAGTCTATTAATTGGATAACTTATATAATTTTTCTTTCCTTTTTAAAAACTAATAGGATATTCAGTGAATGCACCGAGCAAGACGTTCACCACCTTGTATACGTTCACCACCTGTAACTCGATCAAGACATTTAGCAAATATTACCACCGTTGATTTTTCTTTAGAATCGTCATCCAGTCGACCAAGTACTTCAGTTCAAATTTCCGATAATCCATTTTTTGAACCCGACCTCACAATTGAGAATCCGGAGAATATTCAGGGATGATTCATAGATCCTGAACCATTAAATTTTCCTCCGGAACCACCAATCATTCAAACAGAGATTGTTGAGGAACGAACCATTAAATCAGAATCCTCTAGTGATTCCGATTCAACAAATTCAATTATGAAGAATCTAGAACCTTTAAGTATGGAAGACCGAATGAGAGCTAAACGTACTGGCCAAGGTTACGCAATTACTTATCCAGACATTAATGCGCCAAATTATGAAATCAAAGGACACATTCTACATATGGTGACTAATCAATGCCAATTTAGTGGTGCGCCGAAGGAAGATCCAAATGAACATCTACGTACCTTTAATAGGATCTGCACTCTATTTAAAATAAGAGAAGTTGAAGATGAACAGATATATCTCATGTTATTTCCCTGGACTTTAAAGGGAGAAGCCAAAGATTGGTTGGAATCGTTACCTGAAGGGGCGATTGATACATGGGACGTTTTAGTTGAAAAATTTCTTAAACAATTCTTTCCGGCATCTAAAGCCGTAAGACTTCAAGGAGAAATTGTTACGTTCACACAGAAACCGAATGAAACTCTATATGAGGCGTGGACAAGATTTGGAAAGTTATTAAGAGGATGTCCGCAACATGGTTTAGACATCTGTCAAATAGTACAAATATTCTACCAAGGATGCGACATCACTACAAGGAAAGACATAGATATAGCAGCTGGTGGTTCTATTATGAAGAAAACCGAAACTGATGCTTATAAAATTATTGATAACACTGCTTCCCACTCACATGAGTGGCACCAAGAAAAAGATATAGTTAGATCATCTAAAGCAGCTAGAGCCGATTCTAGCCATGACTTAGATTCCATTTCCGCAAAGATAGATGCTGTGGAGAGACGAATGGAAAAGATGACTAAGGATATTCACTCAATACGAATTAGTTGTGAGCAGTGTGGAGGACCACATTTGACAAAAGATTGTCTCAGTATTGAATTAACAATGGAACAAAGAGAGAATATTTCATACATAAACCAAAGGCCTGGAAATAATTATCAGAATAATTATCAACCGCCAAGACCTATTTACAATCAAAACCAGAATTATAACCGAAATATTCCATACAACAATCAACAAGGTCCTAGCAATCAACAAGTATCTAACAATACTTACAATCAGCAAAGACCTAATTTTCAAAACAAACCACAAACCGATGATAAAAAGCCGAATTTAGAAGATATGATGACGAAGCTAGTTGAAACTCAAACGCAGTTTTTCACATCTCAAAAACAAACAAATGAACAAAATGCTCAAGCATTTAGAAATCAATAAGCTTCTATTCAAAACTTGGAACAAGAAGTAAGTAACCTAGCAAGGTTAATAGGTGAAAGAAAACCGGGAAGTTTACCTAGTGATACAAATGCTAACCCCCGGAATGAAACAGCTAAAGCCATTACCACAAGAAGTGGTACAACACTTAAACCACCTAAAATACCTGTAACTTCTGATGAAGCTATTCCTACTCTACAAGAACCACAACCTGAACAAGATAAGGAAAAAGAATCGGTAGTTGAAAAGGTTAATGAAGATAACACAGTTAAGGCTAAACCTTATGTTAAACCATACCAACCACCACTTCCTTACCCGAGTAAAATGAAGAAAGAGAAACTTGAAGCCGAGCAATCCAAATTCTTGGATATGTTTAAACAGATAAATGTAAATCTTCCTTTCATTGATGTGATTTCAGGAATGCCTAGATATGCTAAATTCTTGAAAGATCTAATCTCAAATAGAAAGAAAATGGAAGAACTCTCGACTGTTACTATGAATGCTAATTGTTCAGCAGTGCTGTTGAATAAAATACCAGAAAAACTATCTGATCCAGGAAGTTTCACAATTCCATGTTTTCTAGGTAGTCTTAGTTCAATAGAAGCATTAGCAGACTTAGGTGCTAGTATAAATCTAATGCCGTATTCACTATACGCTAAACTAGACCTTGGAGAATTGAAACCAACAAGAATAAGCATACAACTAGCCGATAGATCAATAAAATATCCTAGAGGGATAATGGAGAACATGCTAGTTAAAGTTGGTACTTTAGTATTTCCAGTAGATTTTGTTGTTCTGGACATGGAAGAAGATTCTCAAGTTCCTCTCATATTAGGAAGACCATTCTTAAACACGGCTAAAGCAATTATAGACGTGTTTGGTAAGAAATTGACCCTAAGTATAGAGGATGAGAGTGTTACCTTTTCAGTTGATAGAGCAATGCAACAACCGCAATCTGCAGATGATACATGTTATTATATTCAAACTATAGATTCACATGCAGAATTGTTAGAAGAATTTCCAGAATTACAAGGAACAGGAGAATGTTCTTTAGGAGAAGGTACTGAACAAATTGATGAAGCTGAAATGTTAGCTACACTAATAGCTAATGGAAATGAACCAACAACAGAAGAAATTCAAATGCTAAAAGAAGAAGACAGATATCGATATAAATCATCGATAGAAGAACCACCGAAATTAGAGTTAAAGCCACTTCCAAACCATTTGGAATACGCTTATTTACATGGTGAATCTGAATCACCTGTAATAATATCGTCTTCTCTTACTGAAAATGAAAAATCTCAACTCATTTCTGTGTTGAAAGCTCATAAACCAGCCATTGCATGGAAGATTCATGATATTAAAGGAATAAGTCCTTCGTATTGCACACATAAAATCCTTATGGAAGAAGGTCATAAAACATATGTGCAACGCCAACGAAGACTAAATCCTAATATGCAAGATGTAGTTAAGAAAGAAATTATTAAACTGCTAGATGCAGGTTTAATATATCCAATTTCTGATAGTCCATGGGTAAGCCCAGTTCAATGCGTGCCTAAGAAGGGTGGCATGACTGTCATTACAAATGAGAAAAATGAGCTTATTCCTACTAGGACTGTAACAGGATGGTGTGTATGTATTGATTATAGAAAATTAAATGACGCCACCAGAAAAGATCACTTTCCCTTACCTTTCATTGATCAAATGTTGGAAAGATTAGCTGAAAATAGTTACTATTGTTTTCTAGATGGATTTTCTGGATATTTTCAAATTCCAATAGCACCCGAGGACCAAGAGAAAACCACGTTCACGTGCCCTTATGGTACTTTTGCTTACAAACGCATGCCATTTGGACTTTGCAACGCCCCTGCAACCTTTCAAAGGTGTATGATGGCGATTTTTCATGACATGATAGAAGAATGCATGGAAGTTTTCATGGATGACTTTTCAGTCTTCGGTGATACATTTGAAACATGTCTAGCTAATCTTGAACGAATGCTGATTAGATGCGAACAATCAAATCTAGTTCTTAATTGGGAGAAATGCCATTTCATGGTTAAAGAAGGCATCGTTCTTGGTCATAAAATTTCGAAGGAAGGAATTGAAGTGGATAGAGCTAAAGTAGATGTAATTGCTAAACTTCCACATCCCACCAATGTTAGAGGAGTTAGGAGTTTTCTAGGGCATGCCGGTTTTTACCGACGTTTCATAAAAGATTTTTCTAAAATTGCCACTCCTATGAATAAACTCCTAGAAAAAGATGCTCCATTCATCTTTTCAGATGAATGCATTAAATCTTTTAATATTCTTAAAGAGAAACTCACTAATGTGCCAATCATGATAACACCAAATTGGAATCTACCATTTGAACTAATGTGCGATGCAAGTGATTTTGCAATGGGAGCCGTTTTAGGACAAAGGATTGAAAAAAGATTTCAACCTATATATTATGCTAGTAAGATGTTACAAGGAGCACAAACAAATTATACAACTACTGAAAAAGAACTCCTTGCTATTGTCTTTGCTTTTGGCAAATTTCGATCATATCTCGTTCTAGCTAAAACGGTGGTCTATACCGACCATTCTGCTCTTAGATACCTATTTTTGAAACAAGATGCTAAACCAAGATTAATTCGTTGGATCTTACTCTTACAAGAATTCGATATTGAAATCCGAGATAAAAGAGGAGCAAAAAATCTCGCCGCTGATCATCTTTCTCGTCTTGAAAATCCTGAGTTAGAAGTTCTAAATGAATCAGCCATACAAGACAACTTTTCTGATGAATATCTATTGAAGATAGATTATAATGAAATTCCATGGTTTGTAGACTATGCAAACTATTTAGTATGTGGATTCCTTGAAAAAGGATTATCGTACCAAAAACGAAAGAAATTCTTCAGTGATATAAAACACTATTTCTGGGAAGATCCACATCTGTTTAAAAGTTGTCCCGATGGAATAATACGCCGATGTGTATTCGGAGATGAAGCTAGTAAAATTTTAAACCATTATCACACAGGACCAACAGGAGGGCATTATGGGCCTCAACTAACAGCAAGAAAAGTGTATGAAGCTGGATTTTATTGGCCTACAATTTACAAAGATGCACACCTTCTTTGCAAATCCTGTGATGCTTGTCAAAGGGCCGGAAAAATAAGTCAACGTGATGAAATGCCACAAAATGTCATTCAAGTATGTGAAGTATTTGACATTTGGAGTATTGACTTTATGGGTCCATTTCCAAAATCTCATTATAATCTCTACATTCTCGTTGCCATTGATTATGTATCTAAATGGGCGGAAGCACAAGCTCTCCCAACTAATGATGCACGAGTTGTAGTCAACTTTTTAAAACGTCTTTTTGTAAGGTTTGGAACACCGAAAGCTTTAATAAGTGATCGGGGTACTCATTTCTGTAACAATCAACTTGAAAAAGTTCTCAAAAGATATGGAGTAACTCATAAAATCTCCACTGCTTATCATCCACAAACAAGTGGACAAGTTGAAAATACCAACCGAGCTTTAAAACGTATTCTAGAGAAAACCGTAGGATCAAATCCGAAGGAATGGTCCATTAAATTAGAGGATGCACTCTGGGCTTTTAGAATAGCCTACAAAACTCCAATTGGAACCACACCTTTTAGACTCGTTTATGGAAAAGCATGTCATCTTCCAGTAGAAATTGAACACAAAGCATTTTGGGCTTTGAAGACATGTAATCTTGATTTACATGAAGCTGGACGTCTACGATTAAGTCAACTAAACGAATTAGAAGAATTAAGACATGAAGCATACGAAAATTCGTTAATCTATAAAGAAAGAACGAAGAAATGGCATGATAAAAGAATCAGAAGTTTAAAAGAATTTAAAGAAGGAGACAGAGTTCTTCTTTTCAATTCACGATTCAAGCTATTTCCTGGAAAATTGAAATCAAGATGGTCTGGACCATTCATAGTCAAAAGAGTTTTCCCATACAGAACAGTAGAATTAATAAATTCAAATGAGATTGAATTTAAAGTTAATGGTCACAGAGTTAAACACTACATAGATAGTCCGATGGAATTCGACAATGAAGTTAATCACAATTTCGATACCACAGCTAACTAAGTGTGGGGAGAATCAAGTCTTTAAAGGATTTTATGTATTTCTGTTAGAGTTAGATTGTCTGTTTTCATGTAGTTCTCGAAAATGGAACCCGAATGGTCTTTCCCTAGCAGACCCTAAAGAACTAGTCTTCTCCCCCCATTCTGAATTTTTATTTTTTTTAGGTTTTTACGAAATGAAGACTGCCTGTGAACTAAACCATGGTCTAATGCTACACGCTATGATCACTAAACGTAATAATTACACACTACCGAGTGAAATAGTATCAGTAATCAGAGAAAGATTGGACGGAGTAAGAAAAGAATCCAGATGCGAAGATAATAAGTTACAATTTAGTAAAGGAAAATCAAAATCCGCAGCGAAAAGAAGAGCACGACACCTTGAAAGATGTCACAAATGCGGAAAATGGTCACATGGAGGTAAATGTTCAAATAATCAAACCTATTCAAATACCGAATTTGTTACTTTATGCAGAGACGGACCGTTCATATGTTTAGAAGAAAAAACACTGAATGCTCGAGGTTACGCCTATGTAGCCATGGAAAACCAATTAAACCGACTATCTTATGAATGGGATAGATCGTATAACTAAGAATACTATCTCACAGGTAAGTCTCTACAGTTTTTTTTGTTTTTTTTATTTTTATTTTTATTTTTAACCTTTTGATAATAAATGCTAATTTGTTCGCTATAAAGTATTAAATTGGTATTGAATAAAATTAGGTTTGGCGACCGAAATTATTGATATCATTCAAAAATTTATTACATCACGGCGAAATTTAACGTTTATTCTTAAGGTATAATTATCTTTAATCAATCAACCCAAAATATTTCAAAAATTCGTCATGAGTTAAATTAGGTCATGGAACCGAAATTACTTTACCGAAAAGAGGGGCGCATATTTTTGATAATATTTGATTGATTAAAGTGGGATAAAAAGCCAAAAAGATTTTGAATTTTATTTTTACCATGTTTTTAAAATTAATATATAAATCTTAAATTAATATTGTAAACTTTGTAAAAACAATATATTTAAAATTGTAAATATTTGAAAAATATAATATAAGTTTGGTGTGATTTTATAATATGAATTTTTAAATTAAGTTTGGTGTGAATTTTTAATTTTTAAAATATGAATTTTTAATTTTATGCATTTCAAATTTTAAGTTTAGTGTGAATTTTTAATATTAATTTTGAATTTTATGTATTTTTAATTTAAGTTGGTGTGAATTTAAAAACAAAAATTTACTTTATCTCATTAAGTTAAAAATATGATTTTTAAAATTCGTCGTAAGTTGAAGACTAGGTCGTTGAACCGAAATTGCTTTACCCGAGGGAGGGACGAGAAATTTTATTATCATTATTTTTAATCTTATTGAATTAAAGTATGCCAAAAACATTAAAAAAAAACCCAAAAATCTTAGCTTTTAAAACAATCACTACAAAAAGACAAATTTTAAAATTTTGTCGAAGGACGGACTAGGACATCGATCCGAAACGACCTCATCCTAAATAACAAGGGAAACAAAATTTTAAAATTAATTACTTAATTGTTTTAATTAGTATAAGATGTTTAAAAAAAATACAAACTCCGCGACTCGCGGAGTTTGAAGGGTCAAACACCGCGACTCGCGGAGGGACCAAAACCCAGAAAAAAATAAAAACGTAAACTGATCAGTCCACACACCACACCACAAAAATACTGCGAAATAAAACCCGAAAAAACCCGAGAAAACACTCCCAAATTCACAATTTTTCACCGTTAATCATCAAATCTTTTACTAAAATCATGTTAAGAAGGATGCTATCAAGGAATTACTCAAGAAAAATGATAAATTTCTACACCTAAACACCATTTAATCCAAAAATTGGTGTTCTTGAGCAATTTTATACCCAATTCGATTTTGATGCTTTTTAGTGTAATTATGCTTAAATTGCTTATGTATTATGCTTGTATAACCTAGATTGATGCTATTTAACATGATTAGAAGCCTTAAACTTCAAATTTTGAGTAATCTAGGGTTTGTGTTCTTGAGCAATTTGGGGCTTTTTGATATAAACAGGTTATGGCCGATTTTTGTCATGAATTGTTGCTAAATTAAGTAGTGTAACATGTTTAGGTAGTTAAATAAACCAAACTTTGAGCCTAAACATGATTTTGAGAATTAAAGTGGACTTTTTCAAGTCTAAAATTCACGAACTTGATTTTTGAGAGATAATGCCATTTGAAACTTGTTTAATTGCTAGTGATGATTATTTTGACATGTTATTTGAGTTGAATGCTTATGAACTTGGCGAACATTTTCGTATATGCTTATTTGAAAAAGTGTAGATTTGATGAAAATATGAAAATGAGCTTAAGTTTGATATAAATTAAACATGTCATTGTAATTATTTTGATTGATGATTTTGCTGACACTAATGCATATTTGGATGCACAAAAATTGTGTTTGATGTGTTTTGCAGACTGAAAGGGGTGAATCTTCATCCCAAGCTCGCAATGCTCCTGCTGAGAATGCGGAACAACAGGAGGTGGATAACTACTACAAACAAGATATACCTCATCCAGTCATGACATTTTCTGATATGCACTTGGAAGATTTGCACCCGAACCTGAGATTTGACAGACTTTGGATAGATTATCCAAAATACCAAATGGGCTTGCATACTCTTCATTCTAAAGCTGTTGAAGTACCTTGGGTCATAGAATGGGGACCATTAGAAGCTGTAGAATTGGCCGGGCCAATTAGGGAATTACTTACACAGAGGTATGGTAATTCTACTTCTAACGATTGGGTACGTTTATTCAACATGCGTAGACCTGTATATAAAGTATGGTGTGAAGAATTATTGTGTAGTATAGAAATAAATGATCGGGTAGCTAGTTTAACCGATCGATCTTTTATTAGATTTTTGTTAGGAGGTTCGATGCGCCACATGTCTTCACTAGACATGGCTCAGGCTTTACGTATATATACGCCTGAGGAGTTAGCATCTGCCGATTGTAGAGGGTTGATACTAAATGGTAGAAAGATAGACGAAAATTTTGATACGCATGGTGTATGGAGTCAAATGACTAGCCATCACCGATTTAAAGGGAGAAATTACTCTTATTTGGATATAGATAGAGCTGAATTAAGAGTAATTCATAGGTTTTTAGCTAATTCGATTACACAAAGAGGTAAGAATAAGGAAAAGGTAAATGAACAGGATTTATTTTACCACATGTGTATTCGAGACCCACAAAGCGCTGTAAGTATACCATATTGTGTGGGTTATTATTTATCAGCTATGGTTAGGGGGATGAGACCACATAGCATAATAGGAGGTGGTATATTTATTACTTTGATTGCTGAATATCTCAATGTGGATATAAGTCGGGGGGGATTATTAATCGAAGAACCAGAACCCCAAGATACAATAGGTTTAAATCTATACCATGGTGCTAAAGTTTTGAAGAGGCGAAATAACACCGCAGTACGATATAATGGTAGACATCCACAGGTTGAGAGAAACCAACAGCAAGGTAATGTAGGAGGGGGAAATGAAATGGCAGAAATGCAAAGGTTTATAGCTTCACAAGAGTATGAAAATGCTAGACATAGAGCATTTGAAGATTGGCAAGTTCATCAAAACCAAATCATAGCTTATTGCCAACATATAGGTAGAAACTATATTCCTACCCCAACGCCCATATTCCCTCCCTGGTCTATAGAGATGCAACCATCGTATCCTACGTATAACCCAGGAGAAGCATTTTATAGCACATATGGTTATGCATGGAACCCCTTCTGGTATCAGTATCATCCCTAGTCTACTTAGTTTTTTTTTTATTTTATTATTTGTAATGTTGATACATTTAATACTTATGTTGGATTTGTAATAGTTTTATAATTTTCTAAATTTTATTATTAGATTTTAATAATTTTTGAATGTGGGGTAATATACCAAACTTCAAAAATATGTATATATGTTTGCAGTTTATCTTATGTACACAACAGGGTAAAACAACGCATTTTCAAAGACTGACATTAAGTTCAGCAAAAGCAACTAATTTTGACGACAAGATGCAAAATATATGTGAAACAACAACAAGACGGAATGAACAAATGATATGCACCATTTATCATTCAGCAAGCAAACACAAATATGTTTGGAAACTTTGGTAAAATTTAATCATTTTCACACAAATCACCCTCAATAATTTAAATTGTTACTGATTTCTTGCAAATGAGGGCATTGCAAGATCTTAAGTGTGGGAAGGGGTTAAATTCTTTCGGATTTTACCATTAGAAATACTAGTAAAGTAGTAGTTGTATTAGAATCTAGTGCTCTCTGATAATAAAGAACAACCCTAGTCTTATATACTGACTACCCAATTCTAGTAAAATTTTTAAAAATTTTCAATTAAATGAACTCAAAATCATGTTTATACATATTTATGAACGATAAAACTAGGTGTTAACACCGAAATTATTGTTACCTCGGAAAGGACATAAATTGAGAAACAAACCAAAATGTTAAAATTCATTTAAAATGGAATAGAGGACAATAAAAAGGAAAATAAAAGCCAAGTGTGGGAAAATTCTCCAAGTTATTCAAAACATATGTCACATATTTTTGTACAAATAACTGAAAATACTTTTGCTTTGGACTAAACTAAAAAGTTTTACCTGATTTACTGTAAGAAAGATGGATCTACACGATGAATCAATTCCATCACTAAAAGGAAGTAAAGTCTTCCGAAAAAGAAACGCGCTTCTTGATTTAGGTCAAGAAGTTGTCGTCCAGACCAGCTGTAGGTTGACGAAAAATCTAGAAAAGTCATCACTAAAATCAGCAGGAAATCCACGAACCTCAGCATTAAACAGGGTCGCCAAGTGGTCAGATTTATCCTAACCATGAGAAGGATTTATCGCGTACAATGGGGGGGCACCGTGCAAATTAGCTTGATAAGACTAATGAATCAGATCCCCAGAAAGGATAATCTCCTTAAAGATCAAAAATCAGCTTTTAAGACTGATATTACTCAATCCTAGAGATTGACCTTAAAGATTGAGAATTACAAACTCATGGAATTCGATGATATCTAAACTCGAGCTTGAACGAGAAAATATTTTGATCAAATTATAAACCGATTTGTTTTCTGAAAACCCATTTTCAATGCGTTCATTACCATTGAACGTAAAATCCTAGGAATTCACCTGGAATTCATTAGGTCGCCTGAACCAAATCGGGTGTCAACCATAAGATCGGTGGTTGCATAGCATGGTCAAAGACAGGACCTTGTGCCAGACCGAAAAAATTATAAGGGTGAGCTTTACTATTGCTCCTACAAAGGATAGTAATTGCGTCCGACACGTTAAAAGACCATAATTAAAAGCATGTCAGAGGACATTGCCTTAACAGTTGCTTGTTCAACGCTTTCCTTTACAACCGGACGGTAGTTTATCGAAAGGTAATATACGGAGCAAGTAAACTGGACTTGTTGCTTTCCTAATACAAGGTTAGCAAGTGGGTGACACAAAACCGCAAGTTTTGAGCTAAAAATTTTCAAATCTGAAACCCACCAAACCCACAAAAAGAACTTGCAAACACCGGTGAAGGGTTATTCCGGAAAACTTATCTAGGGTAAAAGCTAGATTTAATTTTCAAAAGATCAAATGTTTTCATAAAGATCCAATTTCCTTAAAGGATCTAAATTTTTATAGTCATATGGGACTGTAAACCACAACGTTACTACCATTGTTTATACCGCCGTAAAGAAATCACTGATGTACAAAGTGTGAAGAATAAAGAAGTGATTCTAGTATTTCAAGACTATATTGCTTGAGGACAAGCAACGCTCAAGTGTGGGAATATTTGATAATGCTAAAAACGAACATATATTTCATAGCATTATTCCTCAAGAAAGACAAGCTTTTAGTTGCAATTGTTCTATTTACAAGTGATATTCGTTTAAATAATAAAAGGTGAAGACAAAAGACAGATTCGACGAATTGAAGACGCAAACGACCAAAAAGCTCAAAAGTACAAAAGACAATCAAAGAGGTTCCAATTATTGATGAGAAACGTCTCAAAATTACAAGAGTACAAGATTCAAAACGCAAAGTACAAGATATTAAATTGTACGCAAGGACGTTCGAAAATCCGGAACCATGACCAGAGTTAACTCTCAACGCTCGACGCAACGGACTAAAAATTACAAGTCAACTATGCACATGAATATAATATAATATATAAATAATTCTTAAAAATTATTTATATATATTATATTATTATTTAAAATCATCGACAAACAAAGAGCCAAGGCAGAATGAGCTGTAAAAACGAACTCCGCAACTTGCGGAGTTCGAAGGCTAAAAGAACCGCGACTCGCGGAGCCCCAAAAAATGAAAATGCCTATAAAAGCCAACGCAGTTCGACGAATTTTAATATCAATATATATCCATCCATCTATCTATACATAATATTTATATTTATAATTTATATTTTAATTTTAATTTTAATTTTAATCCTAATAATAAGGGTATGTTAGCGAATGTTGTAAGGGTGTAAGTCGAAATTCTGTCCGTGTAACGCTACGCTATTTTTAATCATTGTAAGTTATGTTCAACCTTTTTAATTTAATGTCTCATAGCTAAGTTATTATTATGCTTATTTAATCCGAAGTAATCATGATGTTGGGCTAATTACTAAAATTGGATAATTGGGATTTGTACCATAATTGGGGTTTGGACAAAAGAACGACACTTGTGGAAATTAGACTATGGATTATTAATGGGCTTTATATTTGTTTAACTAAATGATAGTTTGTTAATTTTAATATAAAGATTTACAATTGGACGTCCCTATAAATAACCATATACACTCGATCGGACACGATGGGCGGGGTATTTATATGTATGAATAATCGTTCATTTAACCGGACACGGGAATGGATTAATAGTCACTAGAATTATTAAAACAGGGTGAAATTATGTACAAGGACACTTGGCATAATTGATAACAAAGTATTAAAACCTTGGGTTACACTCAGTCGACATCCTGGTGTAATTATTAAACAAAGTATTAAAATCTTGTTACAGTTTAAGTCCCCAATTAGTTGGAATATTTGACTTCGGGTATAAGAATAATTTGACGAGGACACTCGCACTTTATATTTATGACTGATGGACTGTTATGGACAAAAACCAGACGGACATATTAAATAATCCAGGACAAAGGACAATTAACCCATGGGCATAAAATTAAAATCAACACGTCAAACATCATGATTACGGAAGTTTAAATAAGCATAATTCTTTTATTTCATATTTAATTTCCTTTATTTTATATTTAATTGCACTTCTAATTATCGCATTTTATTTTATTGTTATTATATTTAATTGCACTTTTAATTATCGTACTTTTTAATTATCGCAAGTTTATTTTATCGCACTTTTATTATTCGCAATTTCATTATCGTTATTTACTTTATGCTTTAAATTAAGTCTTTTATTTATTTAATATTTTACATTTTGTTTTAACTGCGACTAAAGTTTTAAAATCGACAAACCGGTCATTAAACGGTAAAAACCCCCCTTTATAATAATAATATTACTTATATATATATATATATTTGTATTTTTATAAAATTAAACTAATATAGCGTTAAGCTTTGATTAAAAGATTTTCCCTGTGGAACGAACCGGACTTACTAAAAACTACACTACTGTACGATTAGGTACACTGCCTATAAGTGTTGTAGCAAGGTTTAAGTATATCCATTCTCTAAATAAATAAATATCTTGTGTAAAATTGTATCGTATTTAATAGTATTTCCTTGTAAAATTTAATAGCTATTTTATATACACCTCGCATAACATCAGATATATAGATCAAAAGATTTCGGCTATCTCCAATGATTGGTTGATATATAGATCAAAAGATTTCATAGATTACGGAGGACTTTGCGGGATATGTCAGGCAAAGTTTAAAGTAACAGATACGATAAGATATGATTTAGCAGATATGCTAAGATATGAATTTTTGTCTATACACTATTCATGCAATCAATGCAGCAAGACGTGTCTTAGACTAAAAATGATAAGCAGGTAATTTCCTGAGGATGATAAGTAGTTAATTTTTGACACAAAATGATAAGCAAAACTTTTGACATGCAGACACGGTCGAAGTCCAGACTCACTAATGCATCCTATCGACTTATCAGTTAGACACACTAATGCAGACCTGGTTCGCTAAGACCACCGCTCTGATACCAACTGAAAGGACCCGTTCATATACATTATAAATGATTCACAATAGTTGATTACATTGCGAGGTATTTGACCTCTATATGATACATTTTACAAACATTGCATTCGTTTTTAAAAAAACAAACTTTCTTTACATCGAAAATTGACAGGCATGCATACCATTTCATAATATCCACTATCCAACTATAAATTGATTTAATAATAATCTTTGATGAACTCAATGACTCGAATGCAACATTCTTCGAAATATGGTATGAAAGACTCCAAGTAATATCTTTAAAATGAGCAAATGCACATCAGAAGATTTCTTTAACACCTGAGAATAAACATGCTTTAAAGTGTCAACCAAAAGGTTGGTGAGTTCATTAGTTTATCATAATCATTTATTTCTATCATTTTAATAGACCACAAGAATTTCATTTCCAGTTCTCATAAATATACGTCCCATGCATAGAGACAAATATAATCATTCATATGGTGAACACCTGGTAACCGACATTAACTAGATACATATAATAATATAACCGACATTAACTAGATACATATAATAATATCCCCTATCATTCCGGGATCCTCCTTCGGACATGATATAAATTTTAAAGTACTAAAGCATCCGGTACTTTGGATGGGGTTTGTTAGGCCCAATAGATCTATCTTTAGGATTCGCGTCAATTAGGGTGTCTGTTCCCTAATTTTTAGATTACCAGACTTTAATAAAAAGGGGCATATTCGATTTCGATAATTCAACCATTGAATGTAGTTTCAATTACTTGTGTCTATTTCGTCAAACATTTATAAAAGCGCATGTATTCTCAGTCCCAAAAATATAAAGGGTAAAAAGGCAAATGAAACTCACCATACTGTATTTCGTAGTAAAAATACATATAACGTCATTGAACAAGTGCAAGGTTGGCCTCGGATTCACGAACCTAAATTAATTATATATATTTATGTGTTGGTCAATATTTGTCTAACAAATTAGGTCAAGTCATAGTGTACCACAATCCTAATGCTCGAGACTAATATGCAAAAGTCAACAAAAGTAAATTTGACTCAAAATAATTTCTAAAAATCTATACATGATTAATATATAGTTTAAATATCATCATTTTATATTTTTAAATATTTTTAAAAGATTTATTAGAGTAAATAATATAATTTATTTATTAATAAATAAAATTTTATATTAAATTTATATAATAAAATATACTTTTATATATATTAAGTAATAAAATTTATAGGGTTCATTTAATATCATAAAGATAATATGATAGGTATTATTAAAGTAAGTTATTACACGTAGTAAAATATGTTTGTATCACGTATTTATTTGATAAAATAATATCTATAATGATAGTAAGTAAAAGTTATATTATTTTGTAATAATAATTATTATTATAAAAATATCAATATTTATAATTACTAAGATGACATTATGATAAAACGATAATTCTAATTATGATAACTTTAATATTTACGATAATTTTTAATATTATCTTTAAAATAATAATTCTATTTAAAATAATAATAATAATGATATTTTATAGTAACAATGACATTTCTATTAAAATGATAATTTTTGTTAAAATGATAGTTTTAATACTAACGATACTTTTAATAATAATAGTAATGATAAAAATAATAAGAACGATAATTTTATCTAAATCAATATCTTATAATATTTTAATTTCATCATGATACTCTTACTCATTATTTCCTAATCGTTTCGTTTAATAGCTTTTAATCGTCTTTTATATCGTGTTCATAATAATGATAATAATACTAATCAAAATAATTAGGTGTTACAAATATTTGTTTTAATTACACTAATATTAATAATGATAGTTACTATAACATTATTAATGATAATACTAATAATTACCTTAATGATAATATAGTAATAATAATAATAACAATAACAATAACCATTTTTAAATAATGATATTTATATTAATAATGATAATAATAATAATAATACTAATAATAATAATAATAATTGGATAATAATAATAATACTAATTATAACTTTAACGATAATAACGATAGTAATAATAAAAAAATAACAATTTTTAATGATAAATCCCTTTTATTGATAAAGATAATAATAATAATGATAATAATAAGATAAAACTAGAACGACGATAAAAATGACGATAATAATAATCATTTTTAATAAAAATATCAAAAATTTAATTGATTATAACTTCTAATCCGTTCATCGAAACCATTCGATATCTAAAGAAAAAGTTCTTAATTTTTCACTAGCTTTCCAAGGACATGCATATCTTATACCTTATCTCAACCGCAAGTGTAACTAATTCAAGATTCAACCTAACCTGTCTAAGAGCAATATCAAAAGTACAAGCATGCATAATCCTAAATACTCGAGCACTAGGTAGGGATACACTATTAGTATGTAAAAGTTAAATTATGAGTACTCACGTATCAATATTGAGATTCAATATTGCAGGAAAGGTACATAGACGCAACGGAAATGATAAACACTATATTGACCTCACGAGCATACCCATGAACCATACTCAATCACCTCCATAGCTATAACCCATAATTTCCTTAATCCTATCCTACTCGAAAAACAATTTCGAAATCACTCAGATAGCACTCCGTCGTAATATTTTATGTATACTAATAATATCTTGAAATAATACGGAGTAAATATATATATGTAAATCAATTGAGAGAGTTTAGAGAAAAATATTTTCAAGTTTCTATGAAATAATGAAACCTATTGAATTCTATTTATAATAGATTTTTGAATTATTAAAGTGAATTATTAAAGTATGAATTATTAAAGTGAATTATTAAAGTATGAATTATTAAAGTAAATTATTAAAGTATGAATTATTAAAGTGAATTATTAAAGTATGAATTTGTAATGACCCGGAAATTTCCGACCAAATTTAAACCTTAATCTTTATATGTTTCCGACACGATAAGCAAAATCTGTAATGTTGAGTCTAGGAAGTTCGAAATCTCTATTTGGATAATTAGTTACCCTTTGACCAAGCCTGACGATTCACGAACATTTGTGTGTATATGTATATATATATATATATATATATATATATATATAAATATAATTGTTATATTACTTTCAATATTAATAGTACTACCTGTATTAATAATTTTATATGTAAGAATTGTTATAACGTTTTATTGATAATTATAATTAGTAATATTATGAGTATAATTAATAATATTAGCAGTTTTATTAATATTGATGACTATAAAAATTTATTGAAATTATAATTGTTAATAGTAATATCAACATGTTATTATTATTATCATTATGTATTATTAGTATTATCTTAGGGATAATATCATGATTTTTATTATTAATATAATTATTAATAATTAGTATTATTATTATTAATATTAGTTTTATTATTATTAATATTTTTATTATAATTATTAAATATTAATTGATTATTTATTAATATTACTCCTGAAAAACCGTAATTAAGGATTTGGTAAATCATGGTTTGTTCAAGTCACTTTCCACCTGTGGTTGATTGATAAATTAGTACAAATCAAATTACAATAAGAACAAAATCTGTTAACATCAAAAATCTATCGTATCAATTAGGATTATTAAACTGTTTTTTTTTATTTAATTATTCCTGAATAGATTAGATACTATCGACCAATTGGCTATATAATAAACGAACGTTTCCATTAACATCTTCAGTTTCTTCATCATTATCAAATATTAAAGACAACCACGAAGATCACCATTATCACCATGAACTACCAAGACTAACACCATATCACCACCACATCATTTATGTTCTCGTTCGATCCAACTTATACAATCACCACCGGAGTAAACCCATTTGCACAGTCATCACCATCCCAACCGAAACACCCCACTATCATCGTATGTACACGCTACTCGTTTTCGGTTGTTGTAGCTCGAACCACCAAGGCACCATAACAATCACCATCGTCATCTCTCTTTTCTTCTCTCTCTCTTCAAATCCTTATAACCGAGAACCAAGAACAACCGATTAAACCAAACACCACGAGCTACTAAATAAACTCAACTGTTTTGGTTCCTGTCTCCCTACTATTCGTGAACCCTAGCCACCACCTACAATCATCACGAAACCCATCACCACCCCATAAAACCTTCGGATCACCTAACCATCTCCATCAAAACCGCCACAGAATCTTCATGTTATTGCTAATTGATTCCGATACTATCTCCTGTCTAAGTAGCAAACTTCAAACCGCCACCATTCTTTTCGGTTGATGCTGCAACTGCTATGCGTCTGTTTCTAATTAAATATCATCATCTTCCTTTACACCGCCACTTTCTACCGCCACAAACCACCACCTGCAACTCCTAATTGTTGTTGCCATAGTTATATTGCTGTTTTAACCAATTACCTGCAGTTTCTATTTTTCCTACCACTATTAACGAATAACAATGATGATAGATGACGATGAAGTAGTGATGATGAGGGAGAATGAAACGGGTATAATAATGGTATACGACTATAGATTAGTTGTTATAGATCCACCGACACCCATTAAATCAAATACCCCACTTGATTATCAATTAAAAGGAAAACAAGCTGTAAAGTTATTCTGATAGCGACTGGTATTTTTTTTGGTTCCTGCCATGTTTTCCAAACGTATTAAACATGAACATTTAAACTTGCTTTTGGACCGAAAAATTTATGTTGGGCCGAACTATCTGATTAACTGTCTTGTCGGGCTGTTATTTGGGCCGTGCAACATTTTGTCAACTTGGGCCTGTAAAGAAATCTATGATTATGAATATAGATGATGAGGACGTGAAATGATATCGGTTATAAGCTTTTAATTCGGTATTAAAACAGAAAAAAGTAAAAATGGATCAGGTGGTTTGGGGTGTTTGCTAGTAAACGGGAGGTCGTGGGTTCGAGTCTCGTCCTAAGCATTTCTTTTTAGCAAATCCATTTGAAGGTAGTTTTCCAATCTTGTTATTATTATTATTATTATTATTATTATTATTATTATTATTATTATTATTATTATCATTATCATTATTATTAATTATGTATTATTATCATAATTAAATCTAATTATCATTATTATTAGTATAATTATTATTTGAACAACTAAATTATATTTATATAAAAATATATTTATTATATTACATAATATTTTGTCTTTTTAAAAATAAAATTTTATTATTTAAGTTACATATTATATAATTATTTATATAAATTTTAGTACATTATACATATATATTAATAAAAATACTCTAATAAGAATCCAATATGAAACTATTAACTATTTATTAGAAATATATAAAATAGTTATAATTAATCTATTTAATAAAGACATATGAATTATTAAGATAACAATTATATTAATAATAGTAAATAAACTTGTTTGAATTTTATTACATGTGTTAATATATAAACTGGATATAGGTTCGTGAATCCGAGGTCAACCTTATACATGATCAATGATGTTATATGTATTTTTACTACAAAATACATTAGGTGAGTATATAGTCCCTTTTAAACTCTAAATATTTTGGGCTGAGAATACATGCGCTGTTTTTATAAACGATTTACGTTATGGACACGAGTGATCAAAAATAAAATCTACGTTGAGTTGTACCATGGCATATTTCTTTATACTTGGTAGCTAATATTTACGTGAGGAGCGTAAACGCGAATCCTGTTGATAGATCTATCGGGCCTGACAACCCCAACCGGGCTGGACGACCAGTTTTAAACGGTTGCACAGTACTTCGTTTCGTTACTACACTTGGTACGGTGTAGGGTTTATTTAAGAATATGCTGCTGTGATTTAAATGTTAAGTATGGTTACCAAGTGCTCAACGACTTTTCATACACGAGGAGTGTATTATGTATGTATATGAAATCTTGTGGTCCATAGTTATAATGCTGCTAGCATCAAACCTATATATCTCACCAACTTTACGTTGACGTTTTAAAGCATGTTTATTCTCAGGTACGAATTAAATCTCCGCTGTGCATTAACTCATACTAAAGACATTACTTGGAGTCGATCATCGCAATGAGACCAGATATTGATGATTTTGTCCAGGGGGATAAGGACGGGTCATCACAGATGGTATCAGAGCGTTGGTCTTAGCGAACCAGGTCTTGCATTAGTGTGTCTGACTAATAGTTGTTAGGATACATTAATGAGTCTGGACTTTGACCGTGTCTACATGTCAAAAGTTTTGCTTATCATAACTAGTCGGAAATCATCTGCTTATCATCCTTAGGAAATTGCCTGCTTATCATTCTTAAGTCTAGACACGTCATAGTGCATTTAGTGCATCGATAGTGTATAGACAAAATTCATATCTTAGCGAATCTGATAATCTTTATCTTAGCACATCCGTAGACTTGCCTGACGTATGCCGTAAATTCCTCTGTATTCTACAAAATCTTTAGTGTTATATATATATATATATATATATATATATATATATATATATATATATATATATATATATATATATATATATATATATATATATTCTATGTAGTTAGAATATCATCTGATATTCGAAAATCATTTCACATCGAAGATCCTTTCCATCCACCAAATTGCCCTCTTAGCGATGAATCTGAAGCACTTACCGGCGAACCTGTTCGAATCACCATTTTCCCTCTCATTACTAGAGTATCTCGTCACGATTATATATTATCTCATATTTCGAATCTTATTCATCTGCTTGTTCCAACTATCAATCATCCTAGTGTACTATCAAAAATTGACGAAGTTCGCGCTCGCGTGACGGCTTTGGAGAACATGGTGCGAAGGTTGCAAACACCACCAGCAGCACCAGCAGCAAAATCTGTACCACCATCATCAACGTCAACAGTACTCTTATCACCCCCAAACCATAACCGCGCCGTAACTCTCAACATCACAAACTGTATCTGATATCAACATCACACGTCTCAATAACCCCATCTGTATTTCGAGTATGATCTTTGTTTTACGTATCGTTCTACCTCATTTATCTTCGTTCGACATGACGATTATGTAATCTCTAATGTTTTAGAGATCATGTAATCAAGTACTAACGGTAAACCAAATGAGTTTAATATCCTATTGACTCATTAAATTCATAATTACATCCGAAGAAAATATATATGCAAGTATAATTTTATAAAGATTGTAATTAGAAACTCTTTCGTACAAACTGTTAATGATGAAAATATTTTAACGGGGAGGTAGTACCCAAGGAATATTCAAAATTCACATTAACAAGTTACACTGTACATTCTTCAAATCTGATACAACGGTCATTTACTATCCTGCTTACAATCACCGATATACGTATCCGTTCATCACAGAATAACCATTTTCATTCAAATTTCATATTTGGATTTTTACCTATCCGAATCCAACAAGTGGCATAAAGAAGAAACATTGGACAAATTAAAAATTTTTAGAAACATACGAATTAACTAATTGAAAATCTGTTAAGGATTTCACGCTAACTGTTCCTAGCTAACTGTTCCCAGCTAACTGATTAACATTTAATTTATCGCAATTTACATTCTTGCAATTTTATTTATTGTTATTTAATTTCCGCACTTTACATACCGTCGGGACACATGTACAAAAATACGTCGGATTAATTCTGAGACAACACGTTGTGCAATGGGTCATGATATATATTTATTTATTTTACGCACTCTAAATAGCGGGACACGTATACAAGGTTTCGACTTATCATATCGACCCATCTATATATATATTTCGGAACAACCATAGACACTCTATATGTGAAGGTAGGAGTTGGCTATACAGGGTCGGAGTTGATTCCAAAATATATATATACTTTGAGTTGTGATCGACACCGAGACCGGTACACGGGTCACGATACGTATTATTTAATTCGAATATTATATATTAAATTATATATGAATCATTGAACTATTGAACTATTGGACTATCGAACTATTAGACTGCTAACTTTGGACAATTAAAATGAATTAAAATATTGATTATAACATATGAAACTAAACAATTCTTCAAGTTTGACACTTGATTTTATTCTAAACCTCATTTGTACTTCGACAATTACAATTCGCGTTCAAACCTTTCATAATTCTTGAAACATTTCGATCGAGAGAATGAACCAACCGCACCTCATCTCTGGAAGAAAAGATTCTTGCGTATAGTTATGCACTCAAAAACTCTCGGAGACTGAGTCAACGTTTAACACACAGCAGTGTTAATTTCTTTAGTGTTATTATTACCCAAAATAACTTTGTAATCCCTTTCCAAATTAGCCAATTTTATCACAGCTCCAGCAAGTTAACCTCGACTTCTCAGAAAGGTTAGTCTCGATATATATATATATATATATATATATACATTATTCTTTCGCCGTCGTTACAGGAGAACCTTTTATATTCCACCATATTACCATCAGCGTTTAATCATCTAAAAACACAATTCTCCCGAAACCACCTCGGTTTGATAACCGATGACCTAGATCCGTTAACTTTGAGAATGCTGACGAAGCAGCATGTTGTAGATGGTCTTAATGGCCAAAAGTAGATGATAAAGAAAAGAGGGATAGGAACGCTCGATAGAAAATTTAGTACCGAAAGCGGATTATGCGAAACTATGAATGAAGCCGTAGACAAATCACAAAGAATAAGTTTGACTTCAAAGGATCCAAATGATTCAGTGCCTGCTGAAACCGTTAGTGAAAACTCTACTCCTTATTCTAAATCTTTCCAGATGATATTCTTCATCATCATCAAATCTTAGATATTATAAGATATCTTCATATCTTCCGTTAAACATATTCTTCATATTTCTGGAGATATTTTCACAACTATTCTTAACTGGGATCATTTATCTCTCCGTAACATTCGCGTTACAACATAAAAGAAACTGTGTTAGTTTCTAAGTTCTAAAAACCTTCGAATTTAAAATAGGAATGTTCTGAAGCAGTGTTGGGAACTGATACATGAATTAGTATAATATAATGAAACTTGATCAACTTCATTATATTACAGTAAGTCATGTTAAGTTTCTAATGGAATATGATGATTCACAGTACCATCATCATATGCCATGTTACACGGCTCTTACATTCTATCTAATCTCTAAACATATCAAGAAAATATTCTCTTGGTGATTCGGTCTTTACCAGAATATTCTGGTAATTTGACAAGTCAAAATCGTGCCATTACCATTTCTTTCTAAGAACATTAGCTATGTTCATTTTGATTCTCATACCTACGAATTCCGAACCATTACTCGCTTGACTAGAAGTCGGGAAGGGGAAACGAAAGCATGAAGCTCTGAAAAATAATGAAGAATATAAAGCTCAATAATAATCCCAAAATTTCAAACCGTGTATATCAATGCAGATAGAATAATAGAGACACGGGAGAACTAGAAACATTATAAACACAAGAGTATAGTAGAAGTAAATAGATTTTTCTGGTGGTAGACGAAAGAGAAGGATGACAGATGTGAAAATTGAGAGTAAATCAAGGATCAGAATGGGATGGAGCATATTGGCGAATGTTTTAAAGTAGGAATTAAGGAGAAAGAGTAGAAGATATGGGATATGGAAATAAGGAAACAAAGGAGGTAATTGTATAGTAAAATATCCGACAGAGAAGTTGAAACAGATTGCCACATCAAATCAAAGAAGATCCTGATCGTCGAAGAACCAAATCTCATTACGTAAGATTTTCCTTAAATCCCTTGAATTTCGGAGATCAATCATAACTACGTCATCGGTTAAAACGATTCCATATTTACTCATTTCACTCTTTTGCAATAGCTTCGCTTATACTCTTCGCGTTATCAAATCGTTTTATCTATATTTCCCAGTAATGATAAAACTCCATTATTACCTCATATTCGTCATGAAAACATTCTTATTGTTATCCATGACAATCTCTATCAAATTTCGGGAACGAAATTTCTTAACGGGTAGGTACTGTAATGACCCGGAAATTTCCGACCAAATTTAAACCTTAATCTTTATATGTTTCCGACACGATAAGCAAAATCTGTAATGTTGAGTCTAGGAAGTTCGAAATCTCTATTTGGATAATTAGTTACCCTTTGACCAAGCCTGACGATTCACGAACATTTGTGTGTATATGTATTTATATATATATATATATATATATATATATATATATATATATATATATAAATATAATTGTTATATTACTTTCAATATTAATAGTACTACCTGTATTAATAATTTTATATGTAAGAATTGTTATAACATTTTATTGATAATTATAATTAGTAATATTATGAGTATAATTAATAATATTAGCAGTTTTATTAATATTGATGACTATAAAATTTTTTTTGAAATTATAATTGTTAATAGTAATATCAACATGTTATTATTATTATCATTATGTATTATTAGTATTATCTTAGGGATAATATCATGATTTTTATTATTAATATAATTATTAATAATTAGTATTATTATTATTATTAATATTAGTTTTATTATTATTAATATTTTTATTATAATTATTAAATATTAATTGATTATTTATTAATATTACTCATGAAAAACCGTAATTAAGGATTTGGTAAATCATGGTTTGTTCAAGTCACTTTCCACCTGTGGTTGATTGATAAATTAGTACAAATCAAATTACAATAAGAACAAAATCTGTTAACATCAAAAATCTATCGTATCAATTAGGATTATTAAACTGTTTTTTTTTATTTAATTATTCCTGAATAGATTAGATACTATCGACCAATTGGCTATATAATAAACGAACGTTTCCATTAACATCTTCAGTTTCTTCATCATTATCAAATATCAAAGACAACCACGAAGATCACCATTATCACCATGAACTACCAAGACTAACACCATATCACCACCACATCATTTATGTTCTCGTTCGATCCAACTTATACAATCACCACCGGAGTAAACCCATTTGCACAGTCATCACCATCCCAACCGAAACACCCCACTATCATCATATGTACACGCTACTCGTTTTCGGTTATTGTAGCTCGAACCACCAAGGCACCATAACAATCACCATCGTCATCTCTCTTTTCTTCTCTCTCTCTTCAAATCCTTATAACCGAGAACCAAGAACAACCGATTAAACCAAACACCACGAGCTACTAAATAAACTCAGCTGTTTTGGTTCCTGTCTCCCTACTATTCGTGAACCCTAGCCACCACCTACAATCATCACGAAACCCATCACCACCCCATAAAACCTTCGGATCACCTAACCATCTCCATCAAAACCGCCACAGAATCTTCATGTTATTGCTAATTGATTCCGATACTATCTCCTGTCTAAGTAGCAAACTTCAAACCGCCACCATTCTTTCCGGTTGATGCTGCAACTGCTATGCGTCTATTTCTAATTAAATATCATCATCTTCCTTTACACCGCCACTTTATACCGCCACAAACCACCACCTGCAACTCCTAATTGTTGTTGCCATAGTTATATTGCTGTTTTAACCAATTACCTGCAGTTTCTATTTTTCCTACCACTATTAACGAATAACAATGATGATAGATGACGATGAAGTAGTGATGATGAGGGAGAATGAAACGGGTATAATAATGGTATACGACTATAGATTAGTTGTTATAGATCCACCGACACCCATTATATCAAATACCCCACTTGATTATCAATTAAAAGGAAAACAAGCTGTAAAGTTATTCTGATAGCGACTGGTATTTTTTTTTGGTTCCTGCCATGTTTTCCAAACGTATTAAACATGAACATTTAAACTTGCTTTTGGACCAAAAAATTTATGTTGGGCCGAACTATCTGATTAACTGTCTTGTCGGGCTGTTATTTGGGCCGTGCAACATTTTGTCAACTTGGGCCTGTCAAGAAATCTATGATTATGAATATAGATGATGAGGACGTGAAATGATATCGGTTATAAGCTTTTAATTCGGTATTAAAACAGAAAAAAAAAAAATGGATCAGGTGGTTTGGAGTGTTTGCTAGTAAACGGGAGGTCGTGGGTTCGAGTCTCGTCCTAAGCATTTCTTTTTAGCAAATCCATTTGAAGGTAGTTTTCCAATCTTGTTATTATTATTATTATTATTATTATTATTATTATTATTATTATTATTATTATTATTATTATTATTATTATTATTATTATTATCATTATCATTATCATTATTATTAATTATGTATTATTATCATAATTAAATCTAATTATCATTATTATTAGTATAATTATTATTTGAACAACTAAATTATATTTATATAAAAATATATTTATTATATTACATAATATTTTGTCTTTTTAAAAATAAAATTTTATTATTTAAGTTACATATTATATAATTATTTATATAAATTTTAGTACATTATACATATATATTAATAAAAATACTCTAATAAGAATCCAATATGAAACTATTAACTATTTATTAGAAATATATAAAATAGTTATAATTAATCTATTTAATAAAGACATATGAATTATTAAGATAACAATTATATTAATAATAGTAAATAAACTTGTTTGAACTTTATTACATGTGTTAATATATAAACTGGATATAGGTTCGTGAATCTGAGGTCAACCTTATACATGATCAATGATGTTATATGTATTTTTACTACAAAATACATTAGGTGAGTATATAGTCCCTTTTAAACTCTAAATATTTTGGGCTGAGAATACATGCGCTGTTTTTATAAACGATTTACGTTATGGACACGAGTGATCAAAAATAAAATCTACGTTGAGTTGTACCATGGCATATTTCTTTATACTTGGTAGCTAATATTTACGTGAGGAGCGTAAACGCGAATCCTGTTGATAGATCTATCGGGCCTGACAACCCCAACCGGGCTGGACGACCAGTTTTAAACGGTTGCACAGTACTTCGTTTCGTTACTACACTTGGTACGGTGTAGGGTTTATTTAAGAATATGCTGCTGTGATTTAAATGTTAAGTATGGTTACCAAGTGCTCAACGACTTTTCATACACGAGGAGTGTATTATGTATGTATATGAAATCTTGTGGTCCATAGTTATAATGCTGCTAGCATCAAACCTATATATCTCACCAACTTTACGTTGACGTTTTAAAGCATGTTTATTCTCAGGTACGAATTAAATCTTCCGCTGTGCATTAACTCATACTAAAGACATTACTTGGAGTCGATCATCGCAATGAGACCAGATATTGATGATTTTGTCCAGGGGGATAAGGACGGGTCATCACAGAATTATTAAAGTGAATTATTAAAGTATGAATTATTAAAGTGAATTATTAAAGTTAAAGTAAAGTAAAAATAAAGTAAAGGTAAAGTTTAAGTATAGTAAAAGTATAAAACTATGTACGTATAATACGCGTATAAATATATATAATATTAATTTAAATCGTTATATATATTTAATAAAATAAAATATAAATATCGTTATCTTTATCATACTAGTTAAGTAATGAGTTGTCAAAAGTGGTTCTAGATATTTATAAAAGTTATATACGTTTTAATAATAAAGTTCTTTTTAAACTGAAAACGTTTTTGTACGTTTGAAACTAAATAGTTCAGTCGAGTCTTTATGAGATTCAATCTTCCACTATCCTTTGTATAGTTCTCAATGATTGACAATTTGTTCTTAGTTATAAATCACTTTACCATTTTCCGATTATTGTTAAAATGGAAGGATTTCTCAAATCAACGTGGGCCTTTCAACAGAGACTTGTAATCATAATTCAATATATCTGATAATTCAATCATTTGATCTTATCTTCTAATTCCATTGATAAACACTTTGAAACAGATACAATCATATAAAGTATTTAATCTAATATTTTATTTACGTTTCAAGTTATAATATATATACACATATACATATATAATCATATTCGTTTAATGGTTCGTGAATTGTTGGAACTTGGTCGAGGTTGAATGAATGTATGAACATAGTTTAAAATTCTTGAAATTTAACTTAACAAATATTGCTTATCGTGTCGGAAACATATAAAGATTAAAGTTTAAATTTGGTTGGAAATTTTCGGTGTCAGAAACATATAAAGATTAAAGTTTAAATTTGGTTGGAAATTTTCGGGTTGTCACAGTACCTACCCGTTAAAGAAATTTCGTCTCGAAATTTGAGTGGAAAGGTCGTGAATAATAATAAGTATGTTTTCATGATGCATACGAGCTGAAAATTAGAGTTTTATCATCAGCGAATAATTTAGATAAACAATCCATTTATATGAAGAGTACGAATGAAGCTAACATAGAAGAGTGAAATGAGTAAGTGTAGATTCATCTTATCATTTGACGTAGATATGATTGATTCCCAGATTTCAAGAGATTTGAAGAAAATCTTCTTAATAAGATTTGACTCTCCGGTAATCAAGGGAATTAGGATCTGCTTTAAATGCGATCGTCCATTTTAATTGTTCTGTCGGAGATTTTCTTATAAATTCACCTCCTTCATTTCCTTACAACTCACACCTTCTGTTGATGCATTTTATGCAAGTCCCTAGACATCTACCCACGTCCATTGCAGGTACAACAGTTTACAGGCCACCATGATTGCTCGTTATTATCCTATCTGTGTTTGTATGTGGTTACAGGAACTGCAGGAACAAGATTTAGATGTTTTACTATGTTAGACTTAGTCAGACGTACGAGTGAAGCCTCACTAGTATGGCTGATAGGCTCATACGCACGGTTGATGCTGAGCTAAGTCACAATTACAACCTAAATGAGAAGACACGAGTGAGTGATCACCCGTACGGCTGATGAAGCTAACTCGTACGTGTGATGAATGAATCGTATGGGTGAGTCAACAGCAGGGGTATATAAAGTCGTATGTTCTTCATTTTAGGTTAAGCCTCTCATTTGTTACACACACTCAGATCTAGTGAGCTCCTCCGATTCTCTCTCAGTCTAAATCACCCAGGTGGTGAATAATAGCTCTAGGTGTTGATCTAATCACACTTGATTTAGTTGTGGTTTGACTAAATTAATCAAAAAAAAACTTAACCTATTCACTAGAGGGTTTGATTCACTTATTCCGCCATTGTGTAAGTTAAATCTATTGATTTCTAAGTTCCTAGTCATGTTTCATCACCTTCTATTCTTTCCCCCTCAACTCATATTTTAAAGTATTTATCAATATGCTCCATCCAGTTCTGATTCTCGATATACTTCTAACTTTCATATCGGTCATTCTTCTTTTTCATCTACCGCCAGAAGAATCTATTTACTTCTACTATACTCTTGGGTTTATAGTGTTTCAAGTTCTCTCGTGTCTTTATATTGCTATATGCATCGATATATATGGTTTATAATTTCTGGTTTGTCGTTGAGCTTTATATGTTCCCTTATATTTTAAAGTCTCTGCTTCTGTCTTCTATAATCATTATCATTCACAGTTAATGCTCTCCTTTATTTGCTGCAATTTATACCCCAATTTCTATTTCGGAGTTTTGTCCTTTCGTTTCTTCTTCTTGCGATTAAGCACCGCTTGTAATGGTCCAGAATTCACAGATATGAATTTCAGAATGAACATTGTTAATGTTCTAGGAAGGAAATTGTGATGGCACGATCTTGACTTGTCAAATTACTAGAATACCTTGAAAAAGGCCGAATCATCAAGAAATATTTTCTTGATATTTTAGAGGTTAAATAGAATACAAGAGTCGTATAACATGGCACATGATGATGTTATGATCTATGAATCATCACGTTCCATTTAGAAACTCAGCATGACTTACTGTAATATAATCACATTGATCAAGTGTCATTATATTATACTAATTCATGCTTCAGTTCCCAACACTACTTCAAAATATTCCTATTTTAAACTTGAATGTTTCAGAATTTAGAAACTAAAATAGTTTCTTTTATGATGTAATACAGATAGCGTGAAGAGGTAAATGATTTCAAATATGAAAAATTAAGAAAATATCTTCAGAAATATGGAGGATATTTATAATAAAAGATATGATGATATTTTAGAATTTCTAATATCAGAGGATGATGAAGAATATTGTCCGCAGGGGTTTAGAGTCAGGATAAAGTTATTCGTTAATGACTTCAGCAGGTACTGAATCATTTGGATACTTTGAAGTCAGGTTCAGTCTTTGTAATTTGTCCACAGCCTCCTTCCTACTTTACTAAATCCGTTTTCCAGTTCCAAAACTTCTCTTTTTCTGCGCTTTGCCAGCACACTTCATCATTATCATCCAGCTTTTACCGTTTAAATTCGTTTATAGTTTTTGCTGCTTCATCAGCATTTTTTCCATTTTTGGAGAACCAATTCGTAGTTCGGAGTGTTTTTCTGAAACTTCACATTCAAATTAAGTCCAGAAGATAGACGTTATATATACACATATAACTGTTGGCGTAGACATGCTCTGAGATTTCAAAATACTGATTGCTAATTCCCAATGATTCGTATGGTAATTCTCATTACAAGATGCGAATAGTAAATGATGGGGTTTCAATGAATAATTATAATGACTTTTTGGAGAGGCTAAAGTCAAAGGGTAATGAAGTTGTTGGTACATCTGCTAATAATGTGGTGGAATGTAAAAGGTTCCCTGGTAACGATGGTGTATATATCAAGGTTATAATAAGGTTAGTCTGACTGAAAAGTAGAAGTTGACTTGCTGGAGCTGTGACAAAACTGGCTACTTTGAATAGGAGTCGCAAAGTTATTTTTGCTACTAAATGCCAAAGAATCTGACGCGGATACGTTGTTTAAACTTTTACTTTGGTTTCAAGAGTTTTTCGGATACATAACTGTGGGTAACATGTGGTTGGATCATCATCTCGATTGCTCATCATTCGAAGTGTCTTCAGAAATTTTCGAAGGGTTTGAACACAGATTGTAATCGTTAACATACATTTGATATTCTAACACAGTTTTGAAGTCAAAATATAGCTTGTGAAAGATGTAAGGATCTAAGAGTGATGATTTTGGTCATATCTCAAGTTGAATTTTGAGATTTCAAAATCAGAATATGTAATTAAATTTTGAATGAGTATGGTTGTTTTGATTTCTATAAAAGAATGTATATTGTTGTGAAAGTAGGGAGTATAATGGATGATTTGCTGAATCAGATTCGAAGAATGTAACATATTAATTGTGAATTTATATATCTCTCGGGTATTACCTACCCCTTAAAAAAATTTCACAATTAATATTTTGTACAAAAGAATTTTATTACAGTCTTTATGAAAATATATATATGTATATTTTCTTCAGATGTAACATAGATTTAATGAGTTAATACTAAATTAAACTAATTTGATTTACGGTTGAAACTAGAATTGAATATTCCCTAAAGGCTTTAAAAAGTACATAACTTTTACGCAGTATTTCTTTAATGACATTGAAATTATGAATCAATACTTCGTTATTTGTTGATGTATGATGTTCGGTTCGTGGCATTCTTGTGAATTTCGCAAAGTACGAATGATGTTATCTGAAAAGTTTCGGGTACATCGATGATGAAAGTGTAAAATCAAATATATACTTGATTTATTATGAATTGGAATTTGTTGAATTGCGACAGAGATTGTAGTTAATGCTGGTTAAGTTGCGGCCGAAGGACGTACATTATTGCATATTTGTAATATGAATTAACCGAGTAGTTAAGATTTACACACAATAGCTTAGCACGGAAAGATTTAAAGAAGTGATTCTAGTATTTCAAGACTATATTGCTTGAGGACAAGCAACGCTCAAGTGTGGGAATATTTGATAATGCTAAAAACGAACATATATTTCATAGCATTATTCCTCAAGAAAGACAAGCTTTTAGTTGCAATTGTTCTATTTACAAGTGATATTCGTTTAAATAATAAAAGGTGAAGACAAAAGACAGATTCGACGAATTGAAGACGCAAATGACCAAAAAGCTCAAAAGTACAAAAGACAATCAAAGAGGTTCCAATTATTGATGAGAAACGTCTCAAAATTACAAGAGTACAAGATTCAAAACGCAAAGTACAAGATATTAAATTGTACGCAAGGACGTTCGAAAATCCGGAACCAGGACCAGAGTCAACTCTCAACGCTCGACGCAACGGACTAAAAATTACAAGTCAACTATGCACATGAATATAATATAATATATAAATAATTTTTAAAAATTATATATATATTATATTATTATTTAAAATCGTCGGCAAACAAAGAGCCAAGGCTGAATGAGCTGTAAAAACGAACTCCGCAACTTGCGGAGTTCGAAGGCTAAAAGAACCGCGACTCGCGGAGCCCCAAAAAATGAAAATGCCTATAAAAGCCAACGCAGTTCGACGAATTTTAATATCAATATATATCCATCCATCTATCTATACGTAATATTTATATTTATAATTTATATTTTAATTTTAATTTTAATCCTAATAATAAGGGTATGTTAGCGAATGTGGTAAGGGTGTAAGTCGAAATTCTGTCCGTGTAACGCTACGCTATTTTTAATCATTGTAAGTTATGTTCAACCTTTTTAATTTAATGTCTCGTAGCTAAGTTATTATTATGCTTATTTAATCCGAAGTAATCATGATGTTGGGCTAATTACTAAAATTGGGTAATTGGGATTTGTACCATAATTGGGGTTTGGACAAAAGAACGACACTTGTGGAAATTAGACTATGGATTATTAATGGGCTTTATATTTGTTTAACTAAATGATAGTTTGTTAATTTTAATATAAAGATTTACAATTGGACGTCCCTATAAATAACCATATACACTCGATCGGACACGATGGGTGGGATATTTATATGTATGAATAATCGTTCATTTAACCGGACACGGGAATGGATTAATAGTCACTAGAATTATTAAAACAGGTGTGAAATTATGTACAAGGATACTTGGCATAATTGATAACAAAGTATTAAAACCTTGGGTTACACTCAGTAATCCTGGTGTAATTATTAAACAAAGTATTAAAATCTTGTTACAGTTTAAGTCCCCAATTAGTTGGAATATTTGACTTCGGGTATAAGAATAATTTGACGAGGACACTCGCACTTTATATTTATGACTGATGGACTGTTATGGACAAAAACCAGACGGACATATTAAATAATCCAGGACAAAGGACAATTAACCCATGGGCATAAAACTAAAATCAACACGTCAAACATCATGATTACGGAAGTTTAAATAAGCATAATTCTTTTATTTCATATTTAATTTCCTTTATTTTATATTTAATTGCACTTCTAATTATCGCATTTTATTTTATTGTTATTATATTTAATTGCACTTTTAATTATCGTACTTTTTAATTATCGCAAGTTTATTTTATCGCACTTTTATTATTCGCAATTTCATTATCGTTATTTACTTTATGCTTTAAATTAAGTCTTTTATTTATTTAATATTTTACATTTTGTTTTAACTGCGACTAAAGTTTTAAAATCGACAAACCGGTCATTAAACGGTAAAAACCCCCTTTATAATAATAATATTACTTATATATATATTTGTATTTTTATAAAATTAAACTAATATAGCGTTAAGCTTTGATTAAAAGATTTTCCCTGTGGAACGAATCGGACTTACTAAAAACTACACTACTGTACGATTAGGTACACTGCCTATAAGTGTTGTAGCAAGGTTTAAGTATATCCATTCTCTAAATAAATAAATATCTTGTGTAAAATTGTATCGTATTTAATAGTATTTCCTTGTAAAATTTAATAGCTATTTTATATACACCTCGCATAACATCAAGTTATTTTTGGCGCCGCTGCCGGGGAACATCTAGCTTAAAAGTCGGAAGCGCAACGCTAATATATAAAAAAAAATTCTTATTAAGTTTTAATTAGTTTTTGTAAAATATATACTTTTTAAAATTTAAAAAATTAAAAAAATTAAAAACCGCAAAAATATATATATATATAAATCTATTTTTAAGATTTTTTTAAAATTATAAAGTATTTCTATTTTTATTTTAGTTTTTAAAACATAAGTTTTTATTTAATTTATATAAATATTTTATATATTTATTAAAACAGAAAATTTAAACAGAAAAATAAAAAAAAAATAAAACAAAATATAAACCTGTCAAACGAAAGCTCCTGATCTAAAATTTGATACCCCGCGACTCGCGGAGTTTCCAGCTTCGAGCACCGTAACTCGCGGAGCCGTCTGACACGGGCCACACAGAAACCCTAACAGCATTTATTACGGTGTAATTATTATTTATTATTATTATTAACCCTAATTACTTAATTATTATTATAATTAGTTTTAAATTTTTAAAATAAATTGTATTTTAAATTTTAATTAGTTTAATTAGTTTATAAAATTAATAGTTTTATAAATTAAATAATATAAAAATAATATTTTTATAAAAATTGTAATTTTTACAACTTTTTGTATATTTTTATATTTTCTCCCTTTTTAATTGTTTTAGCGTAATATTTGTATTTTTCGCTAGTTTTTAGTTTTAAACTTAGTTTTTGCCATAGTTATATTTTTATTTCTAGATTTTTAGGCTTTGCCGTAAAATTCCTTAAGTGCTTTTTCTTTAGACTAAGATTTAGGTGCTTTAGAATTTTGCGACGCCTTTTTAAGTTTTAGTTTTTTTTTTTTTTTTTTTTTTAGTTATTGCCATTTGGGATATAGTTTTTCTTGTAAGCTTTAATATTTTTAGACGCCTTTTACCTATGTATCAATTATCATTCCAATTAGTAATCTCAATTTGCGCTTATAATTTTAAGTTAGTGATAGTAATAAGGTTGGTTAGTCGAGTGTTTTTAAGTTCTATAAGTTACTCTTTTTCTTTCTTATTTTTATTTTTCAATTTTTTTCCGACACGCTCTTTTTCTTTCTTATTTCTCGCTATTCTAGTTTTAGGACATAGATTTTTATTCTACTTCTTATCTAAATTTCTTAAAATTACAAAAATTTATTTTAAGTGGTTAAATTGATAGACATCAAAATTTTCTGGTTCGTAGTAATAGTTGGATTTGTACGTGGACCGGGTTATTGGAGCCAAACAGTCCTCAATTATATTGAGACCAAACGAATCCTGCCCCTCTGCTGCATCTTTTGGCTATTCGAAACGTGGGCAAAATCAGAAAAGTCTATTAATTGGATAACTTATGTAATTTTTCTTTCCTTTTTAAAAACTAATAGGATATTCAGTGAATGCACCGAGCAAGACGTTCACCACCTTTTGTACGTTCACCACCTGTAACTCGATCAAGACATTTAGCAAATATTACCGCCGTTGATTTTTCTTTAGAATCATCATCCAGTCGACCAAGTACTTCAGTTCAAATTTCCGATAATTCATTTATTTAACCCGACCTCACAATTGAGAATCCGGAGAATATTCAGGGATGATTCATAGATCCTGAACCATTAAATTTTCCTCCGGAACCACCAATCATTCAAACAGAGATTGTTGAGGAACGAACCATTAAATCAGAATCCTCTAGTGATTTCGATTCAACAAATTCAATTATGAAGAATCTAGAACCTTTAAGTGTGGAAGACCGAATGAGAGCTAAACGTACTGGCCAAGGTCACGCAATTACTCATCCAGACATTAATGCGCCAGATTATGAAATCAAAGGACAAATTCTACATATGGTGACTAATCAATGCCAATTTAGTGGTGCGCCGAAGGAAGATCCAAATGAACATCTACGTACCTTTAATAGGATCTGCACTCAATTTAAAATAAGAGAAGTTGAAGATGAACAGATATATCTCATGTTATTTCCCTGGACTTTAAAGGGAGAAGCCAAAGATTGGTTGGAATCGTTACCTGAAGGGGCAATTGATACATGGGACGTTTTAGTTGAAAAATTTCTTAAACAATTCTTTCCGGCATCTAAAGCCGTAAGACTTCAAGGAGAAATTGTTACGTTCACACAGAAACCGAATGAAACTCTATATGAGGTGTGGACAAGATTTGGAAAGTTATTAAGAGGATGTCCGCAACATGGTTTAGACACCTGTCAAATAGTACAAATATTCTACCAAGGATGCGACATCACTACAAGGAAAGACATAGATATAGCAGCTGGTGGTTCTATTATGAAGAAAACCGAAACTGATGCTTATAAAATTATTGATAACACTGCTTCCCACTCACATGAGTGGCACCAAGAAAAAGATATCATTATATCATCTAAAGCAGCTAGCGCCGATTCTAGCCATGACTTAGATTCCATTTCTGTAAAGATAGATGCTGTGGAGAGACGAATGGAAAAGATGACTAAGGATATTCACTCAATACGAATTAGTTGTGAGCAGTGTGGAGGACCACATTTGACAAAAGATTGTCTCAGTATTGAATTAACAATGGAACAAAGAGAGAATATTTCATACATAAACCAAAGGCCTGGAAATAATTATCAGAATAATTATCAACCGCCAAGACCTATTTACAATCAAAACCAGAATTATAACCGAAATATTCCATACAACAACCAACAAGGTCCTAGCAATAAACAAGTATCTAACAATACTTACAATCAGCAAAGACCTAATTTTCAAAACAAACCACAAACCGATGATAAAAAGCCGAATTTAGAAGATATGATGACGAAGCTAGTTGAAACTCAAACGCAGTTTTTCACATCTCAAAAACAAACAAATGAACAAAATGCTCAAGCATTTAGAAATCAACAAGCTTCTATTCAAAACTTGGAACAAGAAGTAAGTAACCTAGCAAGGTTAATAGGTGAAAGAAAACTGGGAAGTTTACCTAGTGATACAAATGCTAACCCCCGGAATGAAACAGCTAAAGCCATTACCACAAGAAGTGGTACAACACTTAAACCACCTAAAATACCTGTAACTTCTGATGAAGCTATTCCTACTCCACAAGAACCACAACCTGAACAAGATAAGGAAAAAGAACCGGTAGTTGAAAAGGTTAATGAAGATAACACAGTTAAGGCTAAACCTTATGTTAAACCATACCAACCACCAATTCCTTACCTGAGTAAAATGAAGAAAGAGAAACTTGAAGCCGAGCAATCCAAATTCTTGGATATGTTTAAACAGATAAATGTAAATCTTCCTTTCATTGATGTGATTTCAGGAATGCCTAGATATGCTAAATTCTTGAAAGATCTAATCTCAAATAGAAAGAAAATGGAAGAACTCTCGACTGTTACTATGAATGCTAATTGTTCAGCAGTGCTGTTGAATAAAATACCAGAAAAACTATCTGATCCAGGAAGTTTCACAATTTCATGTTTTCTGGGTAGTCTTAGTTCAATAGAAGCATTAGCAGACTTAGGTGCTAGTATAAATCTAATGCCGTATTCACTATACGCTAAACTAGACCTTGGAGAATTGAAACCAACAAGAATAAGCATACAACTAGCCGATAGATCAATAAAATATCCTAGAGGGATAATGGAGAACATGCTAGTTAAAGTTGGTACTTTAGTATTTCCAGTAGATTTTGTTGTTCTGGACATGGAAGAAGATTCTCAAGTTCCTCTCATATTAGGAAGACCATTCTTAAACACGGCTAAAGCAATGATAGACGTGTTTGGTAAGAAATTGACCCTAAGTATAGAGGATGAGAGTGTTACCTTTTCAGTTGATAGAGCAATGCAACAACCGCAATCTGCAGATGATACATGTTATTATATTCAAACTATAGATTCACATGCAGAATTGTTAGAAGAATTTCCAGAATTACAAGGAACAGGAGAATGTTCTTTAGGAGAAGGTACTGAACAAATTGATGAAGCTGAAATGTTAGCTACACTAATAGCTAATGGATATGAACCAACAATAGAAGAAATTCAAATGCTAAAAGAAGAAGACAGATATCGATATAAATCATCGATAGAAGAACCACCGAAATTAGAGTTAAAACCACTTCCAAACCATTTAGAATACGCTTATTTACATGGTGAATCTGAATTACCTGTAATAATATCGTCTTCTCTTACTGAAAATGAAAAATCTCAACTCATTTCTGTGTTGAAAGCTCATAAACCAGCCATTGCATGGAAGATTCATGATATTAAAGGAATAAGTCCTTCGTATTGCACACATAAAATCCTTATGGAAGAAGGTCATAAAACGTATGTGCAACGCCAACGAAGACTAAATCCTAATATGCAAGATGTAGTTAAGAAAGAAATTATTAAACTGCTAGATGCAGGTTTAATATATCCAATTTCTGATAGTCCATGGGTAAGCCCAGTTCAATGCGTGCCTAAGAAGGGTGGCATGACTGTCATTACAAATGAGAAAAATGAGCTTATTCCTATTAGGACTGTAACAGGATGGTGTGTATGTATTGATTATAGAAAATTAAATGACGCCACCAGAAAAGATCACTTTCCCTTACCTTTCATTGATCAAATGTTGGAAAGATTAGCCGGAAATAGTTACTATTGTTTTCTAGATGGATTTTCCGGATATTTTCAAATTCCAATAGCACCCGAGGACCAAGAGAAAACCACATTCACGTGCCCTTATGGTACTTTTGCTTACAAACGCATGCCATTTGGACTTTGCAACGCCCCTGCAACCTTTCAAAGGTGTATGATGGCGATTTTTCATGACATGATAGAAGAATGCATGGAAGTTTTCATGGATGACTTTTCAGTCTTCGGTGATATATTTGAAACATGTCTAGCTAATCTTGAACGAATGCTGATTAGATGCGAACAATCAAATCTAGTTCTTAATTGGGAGAAATGTCATTTCATGGTTAAAGAAGGCATCGTTCTTGGTCATAAAATTTTGAAGGATGGAATTGAAGTGGATAGAGCTAAAGTAGATGTAATTGCTAAACTTCCACATCCCACCAATGTTAGAGGAGTTAGGAGTTTTCTAGGGCATGCCGGTTTTTACCGACGTTTCATAAAAGATTTTTCTAAAATTGCCACTCCTATGAATAAACTCCTAGAAAAAGATGCTCCATTCATCTTTTCATATGAATGCATTAAATCTTTTAATATTCTTAAAGAGAAACTCACTAATGCGCCAATCATGATAACACCAAATTGGAATCTACCATTTGAACTAATGTTCGATGCAAGTGATTTTGCAATGGGAGCCGTTTTAGGACAAAGGATTGAAAAAAGATTTCAACCTATATATTATGCTAGTAAGACTTTACAAGGAGCACAAACAAATTATACAACTACTGAAAAAGAACTCCTTGCTATTGTCTTTGCTTTTGACAAATTTCGATCATATCTCGTTCTAGCTAAAACGATGGTCTATACCGACCATTCTGCTCTTAGATACCTATTTTCGAAACAAGATGCTAAACCAAGATTAATCCGTTGGATCTTACTCTTACAAGAATTCGATATTGAAATCCGAGATAAAAGAGGAGCAGAAAATCTCGCCGCTGATCATCTTTCTCGTCTTGAAAATCCTGAGTTAGAAGTTCTAAATGAATCGGCCAAACAAGACAACTTTCCTGATGAATATCTATTGAAGATAGATTATAATGAAATTCCATGGTTTGCAGACTATGCAAACTATTTAGTATGTTGATTCCTTGAAAAAGGATTATCGTACCAAAAACGAAAGAAATTCTTCAGTGATATAAAACACTATTTCTGGGAAGATCCACATCTGTTTAAAAGTTGTCCCGATGGAATAATACGCCGATGTGTATTCGGAGATGAAGCTAGTAAAATTTTAAACCATTGTCACACAGGACCAACAGGAGGGCATTATGGGCCTCAACTAACAGCAAGAAAAGTGTATGAAGCTGGATTTTATTGGCCTACAATTTACAAAGATGCACACCTTCTTTGCAAATCCTGTGATGCTTGTCAAAGGGCCGGAAAAATAAGTCAACGTGATGAAATGCCACAAAATGTCATTCAAGTATGTGAAGTATTTGACATTTGGGGTATTGACTTTATGGGTCCATTTCTAAAATCTCATAATAATCTCTACATTCTCGTTGCCATTGATTATGTATCTAAATGGGCGGAAGCACAAGCTCTCCCAACTAATGATGCACGAGTTGTAGTCAACTTTTTAAAACGTCTTTTTGCAAGGTTTGGAACACCGAAAGCTTTAATAAGTGATCAGGGTACTCATTTCTGTAACAATCAACTTGAAAAAGTTCTCAAAAGATATGGAGTAACTCATAAAATCTCCACTGCTTATCATCCACAAACAAGTGGACAAGTTGAAAATACCAACCGAGCTTTAAAACGTATTCTAGAGAAAACCGTAGGATCAAATCCGAAGGAATGGTCCATTAAATTGGAGGATGCACTCTGGGCTTTTAGAACAGCCTACAAAACTCCAATTGGAACCACACCTTTTAGACTCGTTTATGGAAAAGCATGTCATCTTCCAGTAGAAATTGAACACAAAGCATTTTGGGCTTTGAAGACATGTAATCTTGATTTACATGAAGCTGGACGTCTACGATTAAGTCAACTAAACGAATTAGAAGAATTAAGACATGAAGCATACGAAAATTCGTTAATCTATAAAGAAAGAACGAAGAAATGGCATGATAAAAGAATCAGAAGTTTAAAAGAATTTAAAGAAGGAAACAGAGTTCTTCTTTTCAATTCATGATTCAAGCTATTTCCTGGAAAATTGAAATCAAGATGGTCTGGACCATTCATAGTCAAAAGAGTTTTTCCATACGGAACAGTAGAATTAATAAATTCAAATGGGATTGAATTTAAAGTTAATGGTCACAGAGTTAAACACTACATAGATAGTCCGATGGAATTCGACAATGAAGTTAATCACAATTTCGATACCACAGCTAACTAAGTGTTGGGAGAATCAAGTCTTTAAAGGATTTTATGTATTTCTGTTAGAGTTAGATTGTCTGTTTTCATGTAGTTCTCGAAAATGGAACCCGAATGGTCTTTCCCTAGCAGACCCTAAAGAACTAGTCTTCTCCTCCCATTCTGAATTTTTATTTTTTTTAGGTTTTTACGAAATGAAGACTGCCTGTGAACTAAACCATGGTCTAATGCTACACGCTTTGATCACTAAACGTAATAATGACACACTACCGAGTGAAATAGTATCAGTAATCAGAGAAACATTGGACAGAGTAAGAAAAGAATCCAGATGCGAAGATAATAAGTTACAATTTGGTAAAGGAAAATCAAAATCCGCAGCGAAAAGAAGAGCACGACACCTTGAAAGATGTCACAAATGCGGAAAATGGTCACATGGAGGTAAATGTTCAAATAATCAAACCTATTCAAATACCGAATTTGTTACTTTATGCAGAGACGGACCGTTCATATGTTTAGAAGAAAAAACACTGAATGCTCGAGGTTACGCCTATGTAGCCATGGAAAACCAATTAAACCGACTATCTTATGAATGGGATAGATCGTATAACTAAGAATACTATCTCATAGGAAAGTCTGTACAGTTTTTTTTGTTTTTTTTATTTTTATTTTTATTTTTAACCTTTTGATAATAAACGCTAATTTGTTCGCTATAAAGTATTAAATTGGTATTGAATAAAATTAGGTTTGGCGACCGAAATTATTGATATCATTCAAAAAGTTATTTCATCACGGCGAAATTTAACGTTTATTCTTAAGGTATAATTATCTTTAATCAATCAACCCAAAATATTTCAAAAATTCGTCATGAGTTAAATTAGGTCATGGAACCGAAATTACTTTACCAAAAAGAGGGGCGCATATTTTTGATAATATTTGATTGATTAAAGTGGGATAAAAAGCCAAAAAGATTTTGAATTTTATTTTTACCATGTTTTTAAAATTAATATATAAATCTTAAATTAATATTGTAAACTTTGTAAAAACAATATATTTAAAATTGTAAATATTTGAAAAATATAATATAAGTTTGGTGTGATTTTATAATATGAATTTTTAAATTAAGTTTGGTGTGAATTTTTAATTTTTAAAATATGAATTTTTAATTTTATGCATTTCAAATTTTAAGTTTAGTGTGAATTTTTAATATTAATTTTGAATTTTATGTATTTTTAATTTAAGTTGGTGTGAATTTAAAAACAAAAATTTACTTTATCTCATTAAGTTAAAAATATGATTTTTAAAATTCGTCGTAAGTTGAAGACTAGGTCGTTGAACCGAAATTGCTTTACCCGAGGGAGGGACGAGAACTTTTATTATCATTATTTTTAATCTTATTGAATTAAAGTATGCCAAAAATATTAAAAAAAAAACCCAAAAATCTTAGCTTTTAAAACAATCACTACAAAAAGACAAATTTTAAAATTTTGTCGAAGGACGGACTAGGACATCGATCCGAAACGACCTCATCCTAAATAACAAGGGAAACAAAATTTTAAAATTAATTACTTAATTGTTTTAATTAGTATAAGATGTTTAAAAAAAATACAAACTCCGCGACTCGCGGAGTTTGAAGGGTCAAACATCGCGACTCGCGGAGGGACCAAAACCCAGAAAAAAATAAAAACGTAAACTGATCAGTCCACACACCACACCACAAAAATACTGCGAAATAAAACCCGAAAAAACCCGAGAAAACACTCCCACATTCACAATTTTTCACCGTTAATCATCAAATCTTTTACTAAAATCATGTTAAGAAGGATGCTATCAAGGAATTACTCAAGAAAAACGGTAAATTTCTACACCTAAACACCATTTAATCCAAAAATTGGTGTTCTTGAGCAATTTTATACCCAATTCGATTTTGATGCTTTTTAGTGTAATTATGCTTAAATTGCTTATGTATTATGCTTGTATAACCTAGATTGATGCTATTTAACATAATTAGAAGCCTTAAACTTCAAATTTTGAGTAATCTAGGGTTTGTGTTCTTGAGCAATTTGGGGCTTTTTGATATAAACAGGTTATGGCCGATTTTTGTCATGAATTGTTGCTAAATTAAGTAGTGTAACATGTTTAGGTAGTTAAATAAACCAAACTTTGAGCCTAAACATGATTTTGAGAATTAAAGTGGACTTTTTCAAGTCTAAAATTCATGAACTTGATTTTTGAGAGATAATGCCATTTGAAACTTGTTTAATTGCTAGTGATGATTATTTTGACATGTTATTTGAGTTGAATGCTTATGAACTTGGCGAACATTTTCGTATATGCTTATTTGAAAAAGTGTAGATTTAATGAAAATGTGAAAATGAGCTTAAGTTTGATATAAATTAAACATGTCATTGTAATTATTTTGATTGATGATTTTGCTGACACTAATGCATATTTGGATGCACAAAAATTGTGTTTGATGTGTTTTGCAGACTGAAAGGGGTGAATCTTCATCCCAAGCTCGCAATGCTCCTGCTGAGAATGCGGAACAACAGGAGGTGGATAACTACTACAAACAAGATATACCTCATCCAGTCATGACATTTTCTGATATGCACTTGGAAGATTTGCACCCGAACCTGAGATTTGACAGACTTTGGATAGATTATCCAAAATACCAAATGGGCTTGCATACTCTTCATTCTAAAGCTGTTGAAGTACCTAGGGTCATAGAATGGGGACCATTAGAAGCTGTAGAATTGGTCGGGCCAATTAGGGAATTATTTACACAGAGGTATGGTAATTCTACTTTTAACGATTGGGTACATTTATTCAACATGCGTAGACCTGTATATAAAGTATGGTGTGAAGAATTATTGTGTAGTATAGAAATAAATGATCGGGTAGCTAGTTTAACCGATCGATCTTTTATTAGATTTTTGTTAGGAGGTTCGATGCGCCACATGTCTTTACTAGACATGGCTCAGGCTTTACGTATATATACGCCTAAGGAGTTAGCATCTGCCGATTGTAGAGGGTTAATACTAAATGGTAGAAAGATAGACGAAAATTTTGATACGCATGGTGTATGGAGTCAAATGACTAGCCATCACCGATTTAAAGGGGGAAATTACTCTTATTTGGATATAGATAGAGCTGAATTAAGAGTAATTCATAGGTTTTTAGCTAATTCGATTACACAAAGAGGTAAGAATAAGGAAAAGGTAAATGAACAGGATTTATTTTACCACATGTGTATTCGAGACCCACAAAGCGCTGTAAGTATACCATATTGTGTGGGTTATTATTTATCAGCTATGGTTAGGGGGATGAGACCACATAGCATAATAGGAGGTGGTATATTTATTACTTTGATTGCTGAATATCTCAATGTGGATATAAGTCGGGGGGGATTATTAATCGAAGAACCAGAACCCCAAGATACAATAGGTTTAAATCTATACCATGGTGCTAAAGTTTTGAAGAGGCGAAATAACACCGTAGTACGATATAATGGTAGATATCCACAGGTTGAGAGAAACCAACAGCAAGGTAATGTAGGAGGGGGAAATGAAATGGCAGAAATGCAAAGGTTTATAGCTTCACAAGAGTATGAAAATGCTAGACATAGATCATTTGAAGATTGGCAAGTTCATCAAAACCAAATCATAGCTTATTGCCAACATATAGGTAGAAACTATATTCCTACCCCAACGCCCATATTCCCTCCCTGGTCTATAGAGATGCAACCACCGTATCCTACGTATAACCCAGGAGAAGCATTTTATAGCACATATGGTTATGCATGGAACCCCTTCTGGTATCAGTATCATCCCTAGTCTACTTAGTTTTTTTTTATTTTATTATTTGTAATGTTGATACATTTAATACTTTTGTTGGATTTGTAATAGTTTTATAATTTTCTAAATTTTATTATTAGATTTTAATAATTTTTGAATGTGGGGTAATATACCAAACTTCAAAAATATGTATATATGTTTGCAGTTTATCTTATGTACACAACAGGGTAAAACAACGCATTTTCAAAGACTGACATTAAGTTCAGCAAAAGCAACTAATTTTGACGACAAGATGCAAAATATATGTGAAACAACAACAAGACGGAATGAACAAATGATATGCACCATTTATCATTCAGCAAGCAAACACAAATATGTTTGGAAACTTTGGTAAAATTTAATCATTTTCACACAAATCACCCTCAATAATTTAAATTGTTACTGATTTCTTGCAAATGAGGGCATTGCAAGATCTTAAGTGTGGGAAGGGGTTAAATTCTTTCGGATTTTACCATTAGAAATACTAGTAAAGTAGTAGTTGTATTAGAATCTAGTGCTCTCTGATAATAAAGAACAACCCTAGTCTTATATACTGACTACCCAATTCTAGTAAAATTTTTAAAAATTTTCAATTAAATGAACTCAAAATCATGTTTATACATATTTATGAACGATAAAACTAGGTGTTAACACCGAAATTATTGTTACCTCGGAAAGGACATAAATTGAGAAACAAACCAAAATGTTAAAATTCATTTAAAATGGAATAGAGGACAATAAAAAGGAAAATAAAAGCCAAGTGTGGGAAAATTCTCCAAGTTATTCAAAACATATGTCACATATTTTTGTACAAATAACTGAAAATACTTTTGCTTTGGACTAAACTAAAAAGTTTTACCTGATTTACTGTAAGAAAGATGGATCTACACGATGAATCAATTCCATCATTAAAAGGAAGTAAAGTCTTCCGAAAAAGAAACGCGCTTCTTGATTTAGGTCAAGAAGTTGTCGTCCAGACCAGCTGTAGGTTGACGAAAAATCTAGAAAAGTCATCACTAAAATCAGCAGGAAATCCACGAACCTCAGCATTAAACAGGGTCGCCAAGTGGTCAGATTTATCCTAACCATGAGAAGGATTTATCGTGTACAATGGGGGGGCACCGTGCAAATTAGCTTGATAAGACTAATGAATCAGATCCCCAGAAAGGATAATCTCCTTAAAGATCAAAAATCAGCTTTTAAGACTGATATTACTCAATCCTAGAGATTGACCTTAAAGATTGAGAATTACAAACTCATGGAATTCGATGATATCTAAACTCGAGCTTGAACGAGAAAATATTTTGATCAAATTATAAACCGATTTGTTTTCTGAAAACCCATTTTCAATGCGTTCATTACCATTGAACGTAAAATCCTAGGAATTCACCTGGAATTCATTAGGTCGCCTGAACCAAATCGGGTATCAACCGTAAGATCGGTGGTTGCATAGCATGGTCAAAGACAGGACCTTGTGCCAGACCGAAAAAATTATAAGGGTGAGCTTTACTATTGCTCCTACAAAGGATAGTAATTGCGTCCGACACGTTAAAAGACCATAATTAAAAGCATGTCAGAGGACATTGCCTTAACAGTTGCTTGTTCAACGCTTTCCTTTACAACCGGACGGTAGTTTATCGAAAGGTAATATACGGAGCAAGTAAACTGGACGTGTTGCTTTCCTAATACAAGGTTAGCAAGTGGGTGACGCAAAACCGCAAGTTTTGAGCTAAAAATTTTCAAATCTGAAACCCACCAAACCCACAAAAAGAACTTGCAAACACCAGTGAAGGGTTATTCCGGAAAACTTATCTAGGGTAAAAGCTAGATTTAATTTTCAAAAGATCAAATGTTTTCATAAAGATCCAATTTCCTTAAAGGATCTAAATTTTTATAGTCATATGGGACTGTAAACCACAACGTTACTACCATTGTTTATACCGCCGTAAAGAAATCACTGATGTACAAAGTGTGAAGAATAAAGAAGTGATTCTAGTATTTCAAGACTATATTGCTTGAGGACAAGCAACGCTCAAGTGTGGGAATATTTGATAATGCTAAAAACGAACATATATTTCATAGCATTATTCCTCAAGAAAGACAAGCTTTTAGTTGCAATTGTTCTATTTACAAGTGATATTCGTCTAAATAATAAAAGGTGAAGACAAAAGACAGATTCGACGAATTAAAGACGCAAACGACCAAAAAGCTCAAAAGTACAAAAGACAATCAAAGAGGTTCCAATTATTGATGAGAAACGTCTCAAAATTACAAGAGTACAAGATTCAAAACGCAAAGTACAAGATATTAAATTGTACGCAAGGACGTTCGAAAATCCGGAACCAGGACCAGAGTCAACTCTCAACGCTCGACGCAACGGACTAAAAATTACAAGTCAACTATGCACATGAATATAATATAATATATAAATAATTTTTAAAAATTATATATATATTATATTATTATTTAAAATCGTCGGCAAACAAAGAGCCAAGGCTGAATGAGCTGTAAAAACGAACTCCGCAACTTGCGGAGTTCGAAGGCTAAAAGAACCGCGACTCGCGGAGCCCCAAAAAATGAAAATGCCTATAAAAGCCAACGCAGTTCGACGAATTTTAATATCAATATATATCCATCCATCTATCTATACGTAATATTTATATTTATAATTTATATTTTAATTTTAATTTTAATTTTAATTTTAATCCTAATAATAAGGGTATGTTAGCGAATGTGGTAAGGGTGTAAGTCGAAATTCTGTCCGTGTAACGCTACGCTATTTTTAATCATTGTAAGTTATGTTCAACCTTTTTAATTTAATGTCTCGTAGCTAAGTTATTATTATGCTTATTTAATCCGAAGTAATCATGATGTTGGGCTAATTACTAAAATTGGGTAATTGGGATTTGTACCATAATTGGGGTTTGGACAAAAGAACGACACTTGTGGAAATTAGACTATGGATTATTAATGGGCTTTATATTTGTTTAACTAAATGATAGTTTGTTAATTTTAATATAAAGATTTACAATTGGACGTCCCTATAAATAACCATATACACTCGATCGGACACGATGGGTGGGATATTTATATGTATGAATAATCGTTCATTTAACCGGACACGGGAATGGATTAATAGTCACTAGAATTATTAAAACAGGGGTGAAATTATGTACAAGGATACTTGGCATAATTGATAACAAAGTATTAAAACCTTGGGTTACACTCAGTAATCCTGGTGTAATTATTAAACAAAGTATTAAAATCTTGTTACAGTTTAAGTCCCCAATTAGTTGGAATATTTGACTTCGGGTATAAGAATAATTTGACGAGGACACTCGCACTTTATATTTATGACTGATGGACTGTTATGGACAAAAACCAGACGGACATATTAAATAATCCAGGACAAAGGACAATTAACCCATGGGCATAAAACTAAAATCAACACGTCAAACATCATGATTACGGAAGTTTAAATAAGCATAATTCTTTTATTTCATATTTAATTTCCTTTATTTTATATTTAATTGCACTTCTAATTATCGCATTTTATTTTATTGTTATTATATTTAATTGCACTTTTAATTATCGTACTTTTTAATTATCGCAAGTTTATTTTATCGCACTTTTATTATTCGCAATTTCATTATCGTTATTTACTTTATGCTTTAAATTAAGTCTTTTATTTATTTAATATTTTACATTTTGTTTTAACTGCGACTAAAGTTTTAAAATCGACAAACCGGTCATTAAACGGTAAAAACCCCCCTTTATAATAATAATATTACTTATATATATATTTGTATTTTTATAAAATTAAACTAATATAGCGTTAAGCTTTGATTAAAAGATTTTCCCTGTGGAACGAACCGGACTTACTAAAAACTACACTACTGTACGATTAGGTACACTGCCTATAAGTGTTGTAGCAAGGTTTAAGTATATCCATTCTCTAAATACATAAATATCTTGTGTAAAATTGTATCGTATTTAATAGTATTTCCTTGTAAAATTTAATAGCTATTTTATATACACCTCGCATAACATCAGATATATAGATCAAAAGATTTCGGCTATCTCCAATGATTGGTTGATATATAAATCAAAAGATTTCGTAGATTACGGAGGACTTTGTGGGATATGTCAGGCAAAGTTTAAAGTAACAGATACGATAAGATATGATTTAGCAGATATGCTAAGATATGAATTTTTGTCTATACACTATTCATGCAATCAATGCAGCAAGACGTGTCTTAGACTAAAAATGATAAGCATGTAATTTCCTGAGGATGATAAGTAGTTAATTTTTGACACAAAATGATAAGCAAAACTTTTGACATGCAGACACGGTCGAAGTCCAGACTCACTAATGCATCCTATCGACTTATCTGTTAGACACACTAATGCAGACCTGGTTCGCTAAGACCACCGCTCTGATACCAACTGAAAGGACCCGTTCATATACATTATAAACGATTCACAATAGTTGATTACATTGCGAGGTATTTGACCTCTATATGATACATTTTACAAACATTGCATTCGTTTTTAAAAAAACAAACTTTCTTTACATCGAAAATTGACAGGCATGCATACCATTTCATAATATCCACTATCCAACTATAAATTGATTTAATAATAATCTTTGATGAACTCAATGACTCGAATGCAACGTTCTTCGAAATATGGTATGAAAGACTCCAAGTAATATCTTTAAAATGAGCAAATGCACATCAGAAGATTTCTTTAACACCTGAGAATAAACATGCTTTAAAGTGTCAACCAAAAGGTTGGTGAGTTCATTAGTTTATCATAATCATTTATTTCTATCATTTTAATAGACCACAAGAATTTCATTTCCAGTTCTCATAAATATACGTCCCATGCATAGAGACAAATATAATCATTCATATGGTGAACACCTGGTAACCGGCATTAACTAGATACATATAAGAATATCCCCTATCATTCCGGGATCCTCCTTCGGACATGATATAAATTTTGAAGTACCAAAGCATCCGGTACTTTGGATGGGGTTTGTTAGGCCCAATAGATCTATCTTTAGGATTCGCGTCAATTAGGGTGTCTGTTCCCTAATTTTTAGATTACCAGACTTTAATAAAAAGGGGCATATTCGATTTCGATAATTCAACCATAGAATGTAGTTTCAATTACTTGTGTCTATTTTGTCAAACATTTATAAAAGCGCATGTATTCTCAGTCCCAAAAATATAAAGGGTAAAAAGGCAAATGAAACTCACCATACTGTATTTCGTAGTAAAAATACATATAACGTCATTGAACAAGTGCAAGGTTGGCCTCGGATTCACGAACCTAAATTAATTATATATATTTATGTGTTGGTCAATATTTGTCTAACAAATTAGGTCAAGTCATAGTGTACCACAATCCTAATGCTCGAGACTAATATGCAAAAGTCAACAAAAGTAAATTTGACTCAAAATAATTTCTAAAAATCTATACATGATTAATATATAGTTTAAATATCGTCATTTTATATTTTTAAATATTTTTAAAAGATTTATTAGAGTAAATAATATAATTTATTTATTAATAAATAAAATTTTATATTAAATTTATATAATAAAATATACTTTTATATATATTAAGTAATAAAATTTATAGGGTTCATTTAATATCATAAAGATAATATGATAGGTATTATTAAAGTAAGTTATTACACGTAGTAAAATATGTTTGTATCACATATTTATTTGATAAAATAATATCTATAATGATAGTAAGTAAAAGTTATATTATTTTGTAATAATAATTATTATTATAAAAATATCAATATTTATAATTACTAAGATGACATTATGATAAAACGATAATTCTAATTATGATAACTTTAATATTTACGATAATTTTTAATATTACCTTTAAAATAATAATTCTATTTAAAATAATAATAATAATGATATTTTATAGTAACAATGACATTTCTATTAAAATGATAATTTTTGTTAAAATGATAGTTTTAATACTAACGATACTTTTAATAATAATAGTAATGATAAACAAAATAAGAACGATAATTTTATCTAAATCAATATCTTATAATATTTTAATTTCATCATGATACTCTTACTCATTATTTCCTAATCGTTTCGTTTAATAGCTTTTAATCGTCTTTTATATTGTGTTCATAATAATGATAATAATAGTAATCAAAATAATTAGGTGTTACAAATATTTATTTTAATTACACTAATATTAATAATGATAGTTACTATAACATTATTAACGATAATACTAATAATTATCTTAATGATAATATAGTAATAATAATAATAACAATAATAATAACCATTTTTAAATAATGATATATATATTAATAATGATAATAATAATAATAATACTAATAATAATAATAATAATAATAATAATTGGATAATAATAATAATACTAATTATAACTTTAACGATAATAACGATAGTAATAATAAAAAAAAAACAATTTTTAATGATAAATCCCTTTTATTGACAAAGATAATAATAATGATAATAATAAGATAAAACTGGAACGACGATAAAAATGACGATAATAATAATCATTTTTAATAAAAATATCGAAAATTCAATTGATTATAACTTCTAATCCGTTCATCGAAACCATTCGATATCTAAAGAAAAATATCTTAATTTTTCGCTAGCTTTCCAAGGACATGCATATCTTATACCTTATCTCAACCGCAAGTGTAACTAATTCAAGATTCAACCTAACCTGTCTAAGGGCAATATCAAAAGTACAAGCATGCATAATCCTAAATACTCGAGCACTAGTCAGGGATACACTATTAGTATGTAAAAGTTAAATTATGAGTACTCACGTATCAATATTGAGATTCAATATTGCAGGAAAGGTACATAGACGCAACGGAAATGATAAACACTATATTGACCTCACGAGCATACCCATGAACCATACTCAATCACCTCCATAGCTATAACCCATAATTTCCTTAATCCTATCCTACTGGAAAAACAATTTCGAAATCACTCGGACAGCACTCCATCGTAATATTTTATGTATACTAATAATATCTTGAAATAATACGGAGTAAATATATATATGTAAATCGATTGAGAGAGTTTAGAGAAAAATATTTTCAAGTTTCTATGAAATAATGAAACCTATTGAATTCTATTTATAATAGATTTTTGAATTATTAAAGTGAATTATTAAAGTATGAATTATTAAAGTGAATTATTAAAGTATGAATTATTAAAGTGAATTATTAAAGTATGAATTATTAAAGTGAATTATTAAAGTTAAAGTAAAGTAAAAATAAAGTAAAGGTAAAGTTTAAGTATAGTAAAAGTATAAAACTATGTACGTATAATACGCGTATAAATATATATAATATTAATTTAAATTGTTATATATATTTAATAAAATAAAATATAAATATCGTTATCTTTATCATACTAGTTAAGTAATGAGTTGTCAAAAGTGGTTCTAGATATTTATAAAAGTTATATACGTTTTAATAATAAAGTTCTTTTTAAACTGAAAACGTTTTTGTACGTTTGAAACTAAATAGTTCAATCGAGTCTTTATGAGATTCAATCTTCCACTATCCTTTGTATAGTTCTCAATGATTGACAATTTGTTCTAATTTATAAATCACTTTACCATTTTCCGAATATTGTTAAAATGGAAGGATTTCTCAAATCAACGTGGGCCTTTCAACAGAGACTTGTAATCATAATTCAATATATCTGATAATTCAATCATTTGATCTTATCTTCTAATTCCATTGATAAACATTTTGAAACAGATATAATCATATAAAGTATTTAATCTAATATTTTATTTACGTTTCAAGTTATAATATATATACACATATACATATATAATCATATTCGTTTAATGGTTCGTGAATCGTTGGAACTTGGTCGAGGTTGAATGAATGTATGAACATAGTTTAAAATTCTTGAAATTTAACTTAACAAATATTGCTTATCGTGTCGGAAACATATAAATATTAAAGTTTAAATTTGGTTGGAAATTTTCGGTGTCAGAAACATATAAAGATTAAAGTTTAAATTTGGTTGGAAATTTCCGGGTTGTCACAAATTTTCTTCACCATCTTTCGATATTAGAAATTCCAAGATATCATCGTATCTTTCATTATAAATATCCTCCATATTTTTGAAGATATTTTCATAACTATTCTTATCTGAAATCATTAATCTCTTCGTGCTATCAGTGTTACATCATATAGAAACTATTAGTTTCTATATTCTGTAAACTTTCGAGCTTAAAATATGAATGTTATTGAAGTAATGTTGGGAACTGATGCATGAGTTAGTATAATATAATGACACTTGATCAACGTGATTATATTACAGTAAGTCATGCTGAGTTTCTAAATGGAACATGATGATTCACAGATTATAACGTCATCATGTGTCATGTTACATAACTCTTTCATTCTGATTAACTTCTGAACATATCAAGAAAATATATTCTTGATAGTTCTATTCTCAGTGATTCTGGTAATTTGACAAATCAAATTGTGCTATTACGTTCTTTCTCGTTTAGAACATTAAGTTCATTCAAAACTTCATACTTACGAATTCTGGACCATTACTCGCTTTACTAGAGGTCGAGAAGAGAATACAAAGGAAAAAGAGCTCCAAAATATAAGAGAAAATATAAAGCCCAATAAAAACACGGAGATTACAAACCGTGAATATTAATACGAATAGCAATATAAAGACACGGTATAATTAAGAATAGTATCATCCCAATGTAATAGTAGAAGTAAACAGATTCTTCTGGTGGAAGATTGAAAAGAAGGATGACAGAAATAATAATTAGGAAAATATCAAAGAATAGAACGGGATTAAGCATTTTCACAATCTTTTGGATATAAGAACTAAGAAAGAAAGTATAGGAATGGTGAGAATAATGGAACAAAAGAGCTTAATTTATAATGGAAATATCTGACAGAGTAATCGAGGCAGATCACCGTATTTAATTATAGAGATCTTAATTTCCTTACTCGTCAAAGAATCAAATCTTTTATATTTTGAAGATTTTATCTAAATCCCTTAAATTTTGGAAACCAACCGTGACTACGTCACCAGTTAAAATTAACCTACATGTAATTATTTCTTTCTTTTATGACAGCTTCATTCGTGCTCTTCGAATAATCGAATTGTTTTATCCATATTACTCAATGATGATAAAACTCAATTTATCAGCTCATATTTGTCATGAAAACATTCTTATTGTTAGCCATGATGACCTCACTCAAATTTTGAAACAAAATTTCTTTAACGGGTAGGTACTGTGACGACCCGGGAATTTCCGACCAAATTTAAACTTGATCTTTATATGTTTCCGACACGATAAGCAAAGTTTATAATGTTGAGTCTCGAAAAGTTTTAGAACTATATTCATGTAATCAACTACCCTTTGACTGTGCTCGACGATTCACGAACAACCAATTGCAACATCAGCATATGTGTGTGTGTGTGTGTGTATATATATATATATATATATACACACACACAATAAGTTATAATATTAGAATTATATATATATATAAATAACTTGCAACATGTATTTAAAACGTGTCAAAGAACATTGAATATATATATATACATATGATTTCTAAATATAATTGATGACTGTATGTATATTGTAACATATAAAAATGTATAAATATTAAATAATAAATAGATGTTATTATATATATGTTATAATTATTAAATATTATATAATTAATAAATTATAAAATTAATATATTAAATGTAATTAAAAATTTAAAATATAGTTACTCTATTAAAAATGTTATTACTACTTTCATTATTATTAATATTAAAACCAGTATTATGAATATTATTATTTTAATAAATAATATATAGATATACAATTTGACACCTTTAAATTGTGATATTGTTATTAATATTACTAATATTATGGTTATCATTAAAGTAATTTATTAGTATTATCATTAAACATTATTAATATATCATTACTAACAATATTATTATTAGTATTATCCTTATTATTAATATTATTATCATCGCTACTATAAATAATAGTAAAATTTTTATAGTTATTATTAGCATCAGTATTATTAGTATTATTATCATTGACACGATAGTATATATAAACATTATTATCATTATTGATATAAGTTATCATTTTTATTTAAATTTTTTTATTATCATTATTCTAATTATAATCAGTATTATTTTGATATTTATATTATTATTATTATTTCTATTATTATTATTACTCATATTTTTATTATTATGAATAATACTAAAAGTATTATTTTTATTAATATATTTGTATTTATATTTATTAACTATTAATATAAAAAATAATGGATATATTTACGCGTAATCAGTACATGTCATTATCTGATATATATATATATATATTTTCTTTATTTCCTCTGCTCGTGATTCTTCTGTCTTCCTAAATCTCACCAGCAAACATAAATCGATATATCTTGTCTGATATAATCATTCAATCGATTACCCTCATTTATATCGTTTCATATAATGCTAATTATTATTGCAAACTGATTTTAAAAACCCAAAAGAACCGAAGAACCCACCGACTGTCCTGTACATTTCATTTTTTGCTCAAAACTCAAAATCGAATCATTCTTCAAAAATGAATAATGCAGAAGTGTCCTAAATCACGTCTTGAATGTTTCCTCTAATTATCAGATTCCAATTCCTTTTAACGAACTCAAATTTTCGAGTCAAAGTTTCAAAAACAAAAAGTCAAACGAATTGTCTTCATGAAATTCGAAATTGTTTTAGTGTTTTAGGATCAATTGATACTTTAAAAAGTTTCTGTAAACGATTTTAGACGTATTTCATGTTACAATTATAAGCTAAAAACGACCAGAAATTTAACTCAAGATTCGAGTTAATCATCATCATCGTGAAAGCCTGTATCTGCTGTTTATGATTATTTTATTTTTATTTTTTTCCTTCCTTCTTAGTTAATCTCGATTCAAACATAACCTGGTCGTTTCTATTTCATTTGTATTCCTAAATCAAAACATTTAAATCCCCTGCAATGGTTGCTATCGACCGGTCTATCAGTTTAGGGAGATGAAGGAGAAACAGATATGATAAGTTAATAAGTTTTATGATATGATTTAAAACAGATAGAAACAGATGGCTCGATGGTTTAGTGGTGTGTGTTAGGGAAGGAGAGGTCCCGGGTTCAAGTCCCGTCTGTGGTGTTTTTTTAAAGCTTTCTCTAAAGGTTGTTATTCTTCATTATTTATTATTATCATTATTATTATTATTGTTATGTATTTATTTTTACTTACCTGTATTATTGTATTAATAATAATAATTATTAATATTATTATTAATAACACGATCATTAAAATTATTATTACCAATATAGTTTATATTAATAACATTATTAATATTATTTGTATTATTATTAAGTATTAGTATCATTATCATTAACATTATTATTATTAAGTATTAAGAATACTAACAGAATTATTATTATCATTATTACTTATTATTAATATTGTTACTATTATTAGTATTATTATTATTATTACTACTAATATAAGTAACATGAGAAAGATTATCATTTACTAATTTTTATTATGATTATAGTTACAAACATGATTATTATTATTATTGTTATGAAATTGGGTATAACTTTAAGTTATAGGAACTATAGATATATGTTACAAATTTAACACGAGGTTTATGATAAAATTTATTTTTACTAACACTGTTATTATTATTATCATTATCTTATCAAAGTAAAGTATCATTATATTTAAAAATTATCAAAGTTATTATTTTTATTAAAACTATCATTTTATCAAAAATTAATAAAGTTATTATCTTTATCAGTAATAAATTAACACTGTTATTGTTATTAATATTGCTATCATCAGTATTATCATTTTTATCATGTTAGTATTATTACGAATAGATATTTTTATACATTACAATAATATTAATATTACATATCACTATATTTTAGTTATTAAATGATATTAATTAAACTATATGCAAAATATATCAATTAAAATATAAAAATATATATTTTTTCTTTTATTATAAACCCTAATATAAATTAGTATTATTAACATGTTATAATGAATATTAGTGATATAAAATATATAAATTAAATATTTTAAATTTATCTATATAACACATAATTTAACAAGTATGATTATTAATAATAATATATATCAACTTATTCAAATATGATTATATGTTTTAATATATATACAAATGATATAGGTTCTTGAATCCAAGGCCAACCCTGCATTGTTCAGTATCATCGTATGAATATTTTACTACAAAATATTGTATTGTGAGTTTCATTACTCCCTTTTTAAATGCTTTTGCAATATATATTTTTGGGACTGAGAATACATGCGCTTTTATAAATGTTTTACGAAATAGACACAAGTAATCAAAACTACATTATATGGTTGAATGATCGAAGCCGAATATGCCCCTTTTGCTTGGAAGCCTAAGAATTAGTAAACCAGTCTACTAATTGACGCGAATCCTAAAGATAGATTTATTGGGCCTAACAAACCCCATCCTTTGTAGCGGATGCTTTAGTACTTCGATGTTGTTTTATCATGTCCGATGGATGTCCCGGAATGATAGGGGATATTCTTATATGCATCTTGTTAATGTCGGTTACCAGGTGTTCAATCCATATGAATAATTATTTTTGTCTCTATGCATGGGACGTATTTTTATGAGAAATGGAAATGAAAATCTTGTGGTCTATTAAAATGATGAAAATGATCGATTATGATAAAATAATGAACTCACCAACCTTTTGGTTGACACTTTAAAGCATGTTTATTCTCAGGTATGAAAGAAATCTTCCGTTGTGCATTTACTCATTTTAGAGATATTACTTGGATTCATTCATGACATATTTCAAAGGACGTTGCATTCGAGTCGTTGAGTTCATCAAGATTATTATTAAGTCAATTGTAGTTGAATATATTATGAAATGGTATGCATGCCGTCAACTTTCGATGTAATGGAAGTTTGTCTTTTAAAAACGAATGCAATGTTTGTAAAATGTACCATATAGAGGTCAAGTACCTCGCGATATAACCAAATGTAATGTATTCGTCCAGATGGATTAGGACGGGTCCTTTCAGTTTTACCACACTTCCACCTAAGCATCCTCATTTCCGTCACCTCCATCATTCTTTCTTGAGCCTTCGTCATTGGCTAACATTCAGATTCGTACAACATTGTAGGTCTAATTGCCACCTTGAAGAATTTCACTTTCAATTTGAGCGATATCATCTTGTCGCACAAGACCCTTCGTTGCTCTCCATTTTAACCAACCTACATAAATACGATGGGTCACGTCCTCGTTAATCATGCCGGATTTGTGGAGGACTAAGCCTAGATATCTAAACGAATCTTATGGATACAAGATCTGGTTCCCAATGTTGATATTCACTCCAACATTTTGTTCATCCTCAGTCCTGCCAAAATCACATCTAAGATATTTCATCTTTTGTCTACTGATATTAGGGATGACAATGGATCGGATATGGAGCGGGTGATGCCGTATCCACATCCATATCCATTTAGTTTTGTTCATCCATATCCATATTCATATCCATATCCGTTTAGTTTCTGGTCATCCATCCATATCCATATCCAGTGGATTAACCAGGTTAATGGATATCCAATGGATATTAAAAAAATGTTATGATATTTTCTAATATGCGATTAAAATAAAAATGTAGCATAGCAAAAATAAATATAACATGAAATATTTAAAATCTACCCATAAGAATGTGTAATCTTTGTCGAAGATATAACAAAATTTGTTAAATTTTACTACAACACATGAATTATGAAAAATTAAATATGAAATTTGTAAATTTATTTTATTAGATATGCGTGTTTTATTGTAATATATTATAGTTATTTCATTATAAGGTTGAAAGCAAAATATAAATCTAATGCTAAATGAATTTGTAATAATAAATATGTAAACATATATCTATATTTATGTATTTGTATATGTATTTCGGGTGGTAATGGATATATCCATGGATGAAACTTTTCATCCATGTCCATATCCATATCTATTTAGGTTCATCCATATCCATATCCATATCCATTTAGGTTCGTCCATATCCATTACATAGCGGGTGGATCGGGTAGATATCCACCGGATCGGGTGACCATTGCCATCCCTAACTGATATGTAGCCCATTTTGTTCTAAGGCTGCCCTCCATTGCTCTAGTCTTCAATTAAGTTCCTCTTTGGATTCCGATACAAGCACAATATCTTCGGTGAAAATCAAACACCAGTTGATGTTCTCTTGTATTCCTCGAGACAGCTCGTCGAGGATCAAATCGAAAAAGAAAGGGCTAAGGGCATAATTCTGATGCATGCCTACTTCTATCGAGAAATACTATGTGTTTTCCACTGGCCTATTTCTTAAATTATATCAATGTTATGATAATTAAAATAATAATGTATATATGGATAGTCAAATTTGTACAAACTTTTAGTCAATTTTGTACCACTTGCATAGTATTTCTTAGTAGTATAAATACACCATGATGGTATGCTTGTAAACTTGCACCATTTCATAGAATTATATGAAACACATACTTATTCTCTCTTTACTAATATTTCATAAACAAATATAATTGTATTTGGTAGTTATAAGTTCAGAATTATAACATGTTATCAGCACGAAGTGCTCCGTATAATCAAGGTTTATCTAAGCAAGCGCAAGTCACTAATCAAGGTAATAATAATAATAAAAAAAATTCTTTAACGATATCTTCTATTATTTATTAGTAAGGTAAATATTATTATCATGATAACTAACATTTATATTTATGTTATATATGGTCGGTTATACCGCCTGAATTATATTTCTGTAATCTTACTTTTATTAACTTCGCTAACATTTATATTTATGTTATATATGGTCGGTTATACCGCCTGAATCATATTTTTGTAATCTAACTCTTATTAACTTCACTAACATTTATATTTATGTTATATATGGTCGGTTATACCGCCTGAATTATATTTCTGTAATCTAACTTTTATTAACTTCACTAACATTTATATTTATGTTATATATGGTCGGTTATACCGCCTGAATCATATTTCTGTAATCTAACTCTTATTAACTTTACTAACATTTATATTTATGTTATCTAACATTTATGATTACTTATGCAATTAATCTTTATTTATTTCATGCATACTAATGTTTATTCTTAAATTTATTATTTATGCATAATATGTTTATTCTATTAATCTTCATATTTATACTAAACGTATTTATACTAAATATATTTTATAGTAATCATATTTATATTAATAAAATTCTTTTATTAAAATTATTATTAATATAACGAGTATATAACAGCCGTTAACGTCAACTAACGACATTACAACGGTCATATATACATAACGGTTGTTAACGTCAACTGACGATGTTACAACGACTATATTTTTTCAAATATAAAATAAACATCTCCGTTTTCACATTTTCACAAATCAATCTTCATTTTCTCAGATTACCACTCTCAAAAAGTTTTTGTAAAGATGATTCACACAAGGATGATTTTTCCTATTGTATTGGTCATATTAACTATCATCATTATTGCTAATATACCACCGGGTGAACCTATATTCTATCTTGCCCTTGTGGTTTTATTATTTGTAATCATACCATTATTCTGTTGTTTGCTACTTATGAATTTAAAATGATTCTAATTTCATGTTGTTAGAAATTGATTATGATTATAATTTATGTTGTTCATCTTTCTGAAAATAGAAAATGTCAAACTTATCAAAGCTTGAGTTTGATGCCCTAGACGTATCGGGAACAAACTACACATCATGGGTCATGGATGTAGAAATAAATCTTGGATCATTGGGTATTCTAGAAACTTTAAAAGAAAACAATACTTGTTCTGATCAAGATAAATTAAAATCAATTGCTTTTATTCGCAAACATATTGATATCACCTTAAAACATATGTATCTCACTATCAAAGATCCACATGTTTTATGGGAAAGTATCAAGAGTAGATTCGATAATCAAAAGGAAATATTACTCTCAGCTGCGAGGGAAGAATGGAGAAATCTAAGGTTCCAAGACTTTAAAAAGGTAAGTGAATTCAGCTCGGCCATGTTCAAGATCCGTTCAAAGCTTCAATTCTGTGGTCAAGAAATAAGTGATGCTGATATGATGGAGAAAACTTTCTCCACAATGCATTCTGCAAACATTACTATACAAGAAAATTTAAGATTGCAGAATTACAAAACTTTTTCCAAACTTCAAACTTATCTCTTAGTTACATAAGTGAATAAAGAATTACTGATGAAGAATCAAGAGTCTCGTCCTACGGGTGCGCTAGCATTCCCTGAAGCTAATGCTATTAATAATAACAATAATACAAAAAAATGCACCTGGACGAGGACGTGGGCGAGGTCGTGGTCATGTTGGCCAAAACCATCATCATGGAAATTACCATAACAATAATAAAAATCATAACTATGTTCGAAATCACCCTTATGGTAATGATCGTGGTGGTGGTCGTGGTCGTAATGGTTACGGTGGTCGTGGACAAAGAAATAATAATCCACAAAATTATAAATTTCAACCACCATACAATCCCACAAATCATAATGTTGAAGGAAGCTCTTCAAAGAATATTGAAGATTCTTGTTATCGATGTGGTAAAATTGGCCATTGGTCTAAAAACTGTCAAACAAATCAATATGCTGTTAATCAATATCAGGAATCCCTAAAAGGAAAAGGAAAAGGAAAAGGAAAAGAGGCAAACCTTGTGGATGACCTTGATACAAAAATCACTGAGCCAACAAGTGACTACTTTAATGAATAAATTTCCTATTATATGTCCATATCAAATAAATGGATGTAGATTTATGATCTATACCATATCTACTTTACTATATGTTTCCTTATTATGTACTTTCGTTTATAACATATTTTTGGATGTAATATATTGATGAATTATGTACTCATTATTTGTTTCTCATATTTTGAAGTTCATGAAGTACACTAATGGAGTGCAAAATCAGTCAAATGGTGGGGATCTTTGTATTGCAGACAGTGGTACCACACACACTATACTCAAATCTAAAAAATATTTCACTGATTTTAAAGCAACAGAAGGAACGGTATATACTATATCAGGTCCTGCGAATTTAATAAAAGGAATGGGAAAAGCAAAATTCATGTTACCAAATGGTACAAATTTTCTGATAAAAAATGCCTTATTTTCTCCCATGTCAAAGAGAAATTTGTTAAGCTTCTCTGACATATACCAAAATGGATATGATTATCAGTCAGTGACTACAGAAAATGATAAATATTTAAGTATCACTGACAAGAAGCATGTGATTGAAAAACTACCAAGACTTAACTGGTTTACATTATACATATATAAATGTACCAGAAACACACATGGTAGTTAATGAAAAGGCATGTGATCATGTAATGATCAATCTGTGGCATGAAAGATTAGGCCATCCAGGATCAACAATGATGAAAAGAATAATTCAAAATACACATGGACATCCATTGACGGATCAAAAGATCCCTCATGATGCAATTATCCCATGTACATCATGCTCACTTGGAAAATTGATAATAAGACCATCACCTCTTAAGGTTGAAAAAGAATCACCAATATTTCTTGAAAGAATTCAAGGTGATATATGTGGACCAATTCATCCACCATGTGGACCATTTAGATATTTCATGGTCGTAATAGACGCATCTAGTAGATGGTCTCATGTTTGTCTATTATCAAGTCGAAACATGGCATTTGCAAAATTTGTTGCTCAAATTATTAAATTGAGAGCACATTTCCCTGATTATACTATTAAAAGGGTGAGATTGGATAATGCTAGTGAGTTTACATCTCAAGCATTTAATGATTTTTGCATGTCTATTGGGATTGTTGTTGAACATCCTGTTGCTCATGTGCATACACAAAATGGTTTAGCTGAATCACTAATTAAACTATTGCAGTTAATAGCTAGACCATTGATAATGAGAACAAAACTCCCAGTATCCGTATGGGGTCATGCAATTTTACATGCTGCATCATTAATTCACATTAGACCAAGTGTAAGTCATACATATTCTCCCTTGCAACTTGCTTTTGGCCATCAGCCAAATATTTCCCACCTTAGAACATTTGGTTGTGCGGTTTATGTTCCTATCGCACCACCACAATGCACTAAAATGGGTCCTCAAAGAAGAATGGGAATATATGTTGGATATGAAACATCTTCAATCATAAGATATATTGAACCCATGACAGGTGATGTTTTTACAGCACGTTTTGCTGATTGTCACTTTAATGAAACATTGTTCCCTAGATTAGGGGGAGAAATAAAAAATAAAGAAAATGATGTTTCATGGTGTGAACCTCAATTAATGTATCTTGATCCTCGTACAAAAGAATGCGAGACCGAAGTTCAAAAAATAATGCATATGCAAGAACTTGCGAATAAATTGCCTGATGCATTTACAGATACGAAAAGAGTGACTAAATCATATATACCAGCAGCAAATGCTCCAGCTCGAATTGAAATTCCAAAAGCTGACAATAATGTCACTCTTGAGTCTTTGCCACGCCAGAAACGTGGGAGACCAATGTAACATCCCGCCTTTTTCCATTTACTTTTCCGTTATACTAATATAAAGTCCGTTATATGTTTATAACATCTCCCATTGATACGCATTTTAAATTATCTCGTTTAGGTAATTCCCGCACCCGAACGAAAGTTGAGGGACTAAACTTGACAAGGGATCAAACCCTTGACTAGGTCAAAGGGTCAAACCCCTTTCACCCATTCATTTCCACCTCCATCTCTCTCTTTCTCTCTAGCAAGAACACACACTCAAAACCAAATTCATTCAATCATCATCTAAATTCGATCTAGGAGGCTTACAACAAAATAAATTACATATTCGTGATCCTCTCTTCATCCTCTTCGTTTTGGTACCAACTTCATCTCATTTGGGTAACTTTCTAAAATCACTAGATTTTGTGTTCTTGATGTTTTTAACTTATAAAAGTGTTAATTAGTGTCTATGGCTCAAGTCTAACATGAATATATGATTTATATGCTCGATCTCGTTGTTTTAGTGTAACTAGCATGAACTTGAATTTTGGTGTGTTATTCTTGAATTTTGGATGATCATATGTTGTTAGATGTTAAAAGTTGATGTTTTAATTGTGTTACTAGCATCACTAGCTTCAATTTGATGTGTAGGTTGCTTTAGAAAAGTTCATGAACTCGATTTATGATTTTGGTGAAATTGGGTTAGGGTTTGATGAACTTGAAATGGACTTTTGATGCATTGAATGCCATGGATTATGGTTGGTAAGTGTTTAGTTAGAATGTATGCTTGATTACCTTCGAAACGGCATATCATTCATGTAAATTGGTTGCCCGAATCATTGAATTGCATTTATGAACTTGTATGCGATTAATGTTGAGCATTAGATGCGGTTTTGGTTGTTATAATAGGTAGATTGATTGATGAAATGTGTTTAGTTGTGTTCTTTGTCAAATTACCTTTCCAACGATATAAGGTGCGAGTTCTAAATGTTAGCGGTTTGTAATTTATGCTTGAAAGAGTTTTGATTTGGGACTTGAACAATTGAGACTGACCAGGTACCAGCGCACGGCCAATGCCGCGGCGCGGCCAGACTATGTCGCGGCGCGACATAAGCCGTGGTCAGGTTCTGACCACCATGTCCAAATTACGAAAAATGTTTGGCATACTATGGACCTCCGATTCACATGAAACTTGTTCTAACATACTCATATATGATTAAAAACCTCAGAAAAATAGTTCGGGACACGACCCGAACGTGTTGACTTTTTCGTTGACTTTGACCGACCAAAGTTTGACTTTTTGTCAAACTTAACCAAATGATTTTGCAACCTTCCTAACTTGTTTATATACTTGTATCTTGCATGAAAATTGACAATTTGATTTCACATGCTAAATAATCGAGTCGTAACGAGCCATAGGACTAATTGAACATCTTTGACCTATCGTGTTTACCGTTATTGATACGACCTATTTGTTTAGGTCAAGACTAGCATTGTTCTTTGCACACGTTTACTTGTCGAAGTACTTTACTACTCGTGCACTCAAGGTGAGATCATAGTCCCACTTTTACTCTTTTTGAACTTATATTGGGATGAGAAAACATAAACGATTCTTTTGAACTAAGTGAACACAAGAACGGGAAAACAAACATTCTACATACGAGTTTAGAACAAAATCCTCAATTCGATTATCATTAATTACACTTGCCGGGTGTAAGCGAGAACTTATGTTATATGGCCATATGGGTTGACAACCCTCATCCTTGATGGTTCGCTACCGTCTACGGATGAAATATAATTTCGAGAATCAGTGTTTGTTCTAGCACTAAGTGATGGGGTATACAATGGAAGGAATGTTAAGCTTTGATAATTGGGTGCTCGTGAAACAAACTTTTGGAATGTATTACTATTATTTCATTGATGCAAATCTTGTGGTTCACTTGTACTTACTTACTTAAACCTATGATTTCACCAACGTTTTCGTTGACAGATTTCTATGTTTTTCTCAGGTCCTTGAACGATACATGATACATGCTTCCGCTCATTATTTTGATACTTGCATTGGATGTCGAGTATATATGCATACATGGAGCGTCTTTTGGATACTTTTAAATTGTGTCGCATAAGTTTCATTTGTACTTAAAACTTTGTATCGTAACTTGTGGTGGAACTATTCTTGTAAACTTGAACAACCTTTACATTTGAAATGAATGCGACATATCTTTTGGTCAAACGTTGTTTTAAAGACTTATGACCACGTAACGGGACCTAAGTAGACGGCGCCGTCAATGACGATTTGGTCAGGTCGCTACAGATGGTATCAGAGCGTTGGTTGTAGGGATTTAGAGTTCATTAGTGTCAACCCCGAGTCATAGGGTACATTGGTGAGTCTAGACTACAACCGGCATATAGACTTGAAGTAGGAATTACTTGACTACTTGTGCATTTATACTCGAACGCTTCTACTCATATCTACTCTTAGTTCATCTTAATCTCACGTTGTTTAATTTGATTGACACGCCACCTTGACTTTATAGAATAATGTCGAATGCACATATGAATCAGGGTAATATAATTTCCGGGATTATATTACGGTGACTCATATGAACGTTCCGACATTATGACATAAAGAATTTAAGGCGAGTCGAGGAAAAACTTCTCTTTATCTTTATTCTATATCACGGTTAGTATTATTGAGAATACTAATCAATGATATTCTTGTGTCTTGAAGGAACAATGGCTCCTCGTCGTGTACGCCGCAATGAAACTCCCGAACAAGCTCTCGAACGGATGATAGCCACCGCCGTAGATGCGGCCATGGCCGGTCACTCATCCAACAACAATAATAATAACAACCACAACAACAACAACAACAACAACAACAACCAAGGAGCCGGTAACTCTAGCGAAGGGTGCTCCTACAAAGCTTTCATGGGGTGCAAACCCCACACTTATGATGGAACCGGGGGACCGGTTGTGCTTACTCGTTGGTTTGAACAAACCGAGGCCGTCTTTAGCATAAGCGGTTGCCGGGATCAAGACAAGGTCAAATACTCCACGCACACTTTCTCCGGAATTGCTCTAACATGGTGGAACACCTATGTTCAATCGGTGGGTACCGATGAAGCTCATGCCCTCTCTTGGGCCGATCTAAAGGAAAAGATGATTGTTGAATATTTTCCGCGCGAAGAAACCCGAAAGCTTGAGGAAGAACTAAGAGCTTTGAAAGCGGTCGGAAACGATCTTAAAGCTTATAATCAACGCTTCGCCGAACTATCCTTGATGTGTCCTAATCTTGTTAACCCCGAATCTCAAAGGATTGAGCTCTACATGCTCGGTCTCCCAAAAAGCATCAAACAAGGGGTGATGTCATCCAAACCCACTACTCATCAAGCCGCTATGAACATGGCTCGCCAACTAATTGAAACGGTTGACGAAATCGTAGTTCCGGCACCTAAGGCCGAGGATAAATCGGGCGGTAACAAAAGAAAGTGGGAACCCTCCCAATCAAGCAACAACAACTTTGCTAAGAAGCCTTACACCTTCGACGGCAAGAAAGGTTATGCCGGGAACCTACCTCTTTGCAACAAATGCAACAAACATCACTTTGGCGAATGTAGTAAGTTAATTTGCCACCGGTGCCAAGGAGTTGGTCATAAGGCCAACGATTGTAAAAGTGCCACTCCCGTCGCTCAAAAATGGCCCAATGCACCAAAGACGGGCACTTGTTATGAATGTGGCCAAACGGGCCATTATAGAAATGCATGCCCGAAGAGGAAAGATAACCCCAATACGCGCGGCCGAGCTTTCAACATAAACTCCGAGGAAGCCCGGGATGACACTGAACTAGTCACGGGTACGTTTCTTCTCAACAATTCTTATGTCTCTTGCTTATTCGATTCAGGTGCCGATAAATGCTTTGTATCCAAGACTTTGACTCATTCTTTTAACACTCCACCTCTTCCATTAGATACCACTTATACCATTGAAGTGGCTAACGGGAAACTATTAAGTGCCGACACATATTACCGGGGGTGTACGATAAACATTTTGGGTAAGAAATTTGAAATTGATTTGATACCCATGGAACTAGGAAGCTTTGATGTAATAATCGGTATGAATTGGTTAGTCAAAACGAAATCTCACATTCTTTGTGATCTTAACGCAATCCGAATTCCTATCGAGAATGGTGAACCTTTGATTGTTTATGGCGATAAGAGTTGCACCAGACTCAACCTCGTTTCGTGCCTTAAAGTTAGAAAACTACTCCGTAAGGGTTGTTTTGCGATCCTTGCTCACGTTAAGAAAGTCGAGTCCGATGAGAAGCACATCGATGATGTGCCAATTGTTAGTGACTATTCCGATGTATTTCCCGACGAATTGCCGGGTCTTCCGCCTCATCGACCGGTTGAATTCCAAATCGATCTTATTCCGGGAGCCGCACCCGTAGCGCGTGCACCATATAGACTCGCTCCATCTGAAATGCAAGAATTGCAAAGTCAAATCCAAGAACTACTTGATCGTGGTTTTATCCAACCTAGCCATTCACCTTGGGGCGCTCCGATCTTGTTTGTTAAAAAGAAAGACGGATCCCTACGAATGTGCATTGATTATCGTGAACTAAATAAATTGACGGTTAAGAACCGATATCCTCTTCCTCGCATCGATGACCTCTTTGATCAACTACAAGGGTCTTGTGTATATTCGAAAATCGATCTCCGCTCGGGTTATCATCAATTGAGGGTTAAGGGGGAAGATGTCTCCAAAACCGCTTTCCGAACTCGTTATGGTAGTTATGAATTCCTTGTCATGCCATTTGGTCTCACTAACGCACTGGCGGTGTTCATGGATCTTATGAACCGCGTGTGCAAACCGTATCTCGATAAATTCGTTATTGTGTTCATCGATGACATATTGATTTATTCTAAAAATGAAGAAGAGCACGAACAACATCTCCGACTTGTGCTTGAACTTTTAAGACAAGAACAACTCTATGCCAAATTCTCCAAGTGTGAATTTTGGTTAAAGGAAGTTCAATTTCTTGGTCATGTTGTAAGTGACCAAGGTATTAAAGTCGATCCAACGAAAATCGAAGCCATTAGCAAATGGGAGACTCCTACTACTCCTACTCACATTCGTCAATTTTTGGGTCTCGCCGGGTACTATCGTAGATTCATCGAAAATTTCTCTTTGGTTGCACGTCCTCTGACCGCATTGACTCACAAGGGAAAGAAATTCATTTGGGCGACCGAACATGAATCCGCATTCCAAATCTTGAAAACGAAGCTAACCACCGCTCCTATCTTGTCACTTCCCGAAGGCAATGATGACTTTGTTGTATATTGCGATGCCTCGAAACATGGTTTTGGGTGTGTATTGATGCAACGAACAAAAGTCATTGCTTATGCTTCTCGACAACTCAAAATTCATGAACGAAACTATACGACACATGATCTCGAACTCGGAGCCGTTGTCTTTGCACTTAAAATGTGGAGACACTATCTTTATGGAACCAAGAGTACTATCTTCACCGATCACAAAAGCCTTCAACACATTTTCGATCAAAAGCAACTAAACATGAGACAACGAAGGTGGATTGAAACCTTAAACGATTACGATTGCGAGCTTCGTTACCATCCCGGGAAGGCAAATGTAGTAGCCGATGCCTTAAGTCGAAAAGAAAGAGCGGTGCCTCTCCGTGTCCGAGCTTTAAACATCACCATTCACACCAACCTTAATAGCCAAATTCGGGTAGCCCAAGATGAGGCTCTCAAGGATGAAAACATCTCTCTCGAACACTTGAACGTCCTCACCTCTCGATTCGAAGTTAAAGAAACCGGACTCCGATATTTCGCCGGAAGAATTTGGGTGCCTAGTTATGGGGATCTACGAAGCCTTATTTTAGATGAAGCCCATAAGTCACGATACTCGATTCACCCCGGTGCCAATAAGATGTACCACGACCTTAAACAACTATATTGGTGGCCGAACATCAAAAGGGACGTAGCTACTTATGTTTCCAAGTGTTTGACATGTTCCAAGGTCAAATCCGAACACCAAAGACCGTCCGGACTACTTCGACAACCCGAGATCCCGCAATGGAAGTGGGAAAGGATAACGATGGATTTTATCACCAAGCTACCAAAAACGACGGGCGGTTATGATACCATTTGGGTTATTGTTGACCGTCTCACCAAATCCGCACACTTCCTTGCCATGAAAGAAACGGACAAAATGGAGAAACTTGCACAACTTTACATTAAGGAGATCGTAGCCCGACACGGTGTACCATTATCGATTATCTCCGACCGAGATGGCAGTTTCGTTTCTAGATTTTGGCGTACATTGCAAGAAGCGTTGGGAACGCGTTTAGACATGAGCACCGCATATCATCCTCAAACCGATGGACAAAGCGAACGTACAATTCAAATCTTAGAGGACATGTTACGAGCTTGCGTGGTTGATTTCGGAAAAGCTTGGGACAAGCACTTACCTCTCGCCGAGTTCTCTTACAACAATAGTTATCACGCGAGTATTAAAGCCGCACCTTTTGAAGCGCTATATGGCCGCAAATGTCGTTCACCTCTTTGTTGGGCCGAGGTAGGCGACGTGCAAATCACCGGACCCGAACTCATTCACGAAACCACCGAGAAAATCGTTCAAATCCGAGATAGGCTTAGGACGGCCCGAAGTCGTCAAAAGAGCTATACCGACAAACGACGCAACGATCTTGAATTTCAAATCGGTGACCGAGTAATGTTACAAGTCGCACCTTGGAAGGGTGTAATCCGTTTTGGGAAACGCGGGAAGCTAAATCCGCGGTATATTGGTCCTTTCGAAATCTTGGAGCGTATTGGAACCGTTGCTTATCGTTTAGATCTTCCGCCTCAATTGAACTCCGTTCATCCTACCTTCCATGTATCTAACTTGAAAAAGTGTCTTGCCGAACCCGATATCGTCATCCCTCTCGAAGAACTTACTATTGATGACAAACTTCATTTTGTGGAGGAACCGGTTGAAATTGTGGACACCTCCGTCAAGACATTGAAACAAAGCCGAATCCCGATTGTTAAAGTCCGTTGGAACGCCAAAAGGGGACCCGAGTTTACTTGGGAAAGACAAGATCAAATGCGAAGGAAGTATCCTCATCTATTTGTGAATTCAGAAACGCAAGATCTCGAGGAAGAAACAACGACTACTACGCCTACTTAAATTTCGGGACGAAATTTCTTTTAAGGAGTAGGTAATGTAACATCCCGCCTTTTTCCATTTACTTTTCCGTTATACTAATATAAAGTCCGTTATATGTTTATAACATCTCCCGTTGATACGCGTTTTAAATTATCTCGTTTAGGTAATTCCCGCACCCGAACGAAAGTTGATGGACTAAACTTGACAAGGGATCAAACCCTTGACTAGGTCAAAGGGTCAAACCCCTTTCACCCATTCATTTCCACCTCCATCTCTCTCTTTCTCTCTAGCAAGAACACACACTCAAAACCAAATTCATTCAATCATCATCTAAATTCGATCTAGGAGGCTTACAACAAAATAAATTACATATTCGTGATCCTCTCTTCATCCTCTTCGTTTTGGTACCAACTTCATCTCATTTGGGTAACTTTCTAAAATCACTAGATTTTGTGTTCTTGATGTTTTTAACTTATAAAAGTGTTAATTAGTGTCTATGGCTCAAGTCTAACATGAATATATGATTTATATGCTCGATCTCGTTGTTTTAGTGTAACTAGCATGAACTTGAATTTTGGTGTGTTATTCTTGAATTTTGGATGATCATATGTTGTTAGATGTTAAAAGTTGATGTTTTAATTGTGTTACTAGCATCACTAGCTTCAATTTGATGTGTAGGTTGCTTTAGAAAAGTTCATGAACTCGATTTATGATTTTGGTGAAATTGGGTTAGGGTTTGATGAACTTGAAATGGACTTTTGATGCATTGAATGCCATGGATTATGGTTGGTAAGTGTTTAGTTAGAATGTATGCTTGATTACCTTCGAAACGGCATATCATTCATGTAAATTGGTTGCCCGAATCATTGAATTGCATTTATGAACTTGTATGCGATTAATGTTGAGCATTAGATGCGGTTTTGGTTGTTATAATAGGTAGATTGATTGATGAAATGTGTTTAGTTGTGTTCTTTGTCAAATTACCTTTCCAACGATATAAGGTGCGAGTTCTAAATGTTAGCGGTTTGTAATTTATGCTTGAAAGAGTTTTGATTTGGGACTTGAACAATTGAGACTGACCAGGTACCAGCGCACGGCCAATGCCGCGGCGCGGCCAGACTATGTCGCGGCGCGACATAAGCCGTGGTCAGGTTCTGACCACCATGTCCAAATTACGAAAAATGTTTGGCATACTATGGACCTCCGATTCACATGAAACTTGTTCTAACATACTCATATATGATTAAAAACCTCAGAAAAATAGTTCGGGACACGACCCGAACGTGTTGACTTTTTCGTTGACTTTGACCGACTAAAGTTTGACTTTTTGTCAAACTTAACCAAATGATTTTGCAACCTTCCTAACTTGTTTATATACTTGTATCTTGCATGAAAATTGACAATTTGATTTCACATGCTAAATAATCGAGTCGTAACGAGCCATAGGACTAATTGAACATCTTTGACCTATCGTGTTTACCGTTATTGATACGACCTATTTGTTTAGGTCAAGACTAGCATTGTTCTTTGCACACGTTTACTTGTCGAAGTACTTTACTACTCGTGCACTCAAGGTGAGATCATAGTCCCACTTTTACTCTTTTTGAACTTATATTGGGATGAGAAAACATAAACGATTCTTTTGAACTAAGTGAACACAAGAACGGGAAAACAAACATTCTACATACGAGTTTAGAACAAAATCCTCAATTCGATTATCATTAATTACACTTGCCGGGTGTAAGCGAGAACTTATGTTATATGGCCATATGGGTTGACAACCCTCATCCTTGACGGTTCGCTACCGTCTACGGATGAAATATAATTTCGAGAATCAGTGTTTGTTCTAGCACTAAGTGATGGGGTATACAATGGAAGGAATGTTAAGCTTTGATAATTGGGTGCTCGTGAAACAAACTTTTGGAATGTATTACTATTATTTCATTGATGCAAATCTTGTGGTTCACTTGTACTTACTTACTTAAACCTATGATTTCACCAACGTTTTCGTTGACAGATTTCTATGTTTTTCTCAGGTCCTTGAACGATACATGATACATGCTTCCGCTCATTATTTTGATACTTGCATTGGATGTCGAGTATATATGCATACATGGAGCGTCTTTTGGATACTTTTAAATTGTGTCGCATAAGTTTCATTTGTACTTAAAACTTTGTATCGTAACTTGTGGTGGAACTATTCTTGTAAACTTGAACAACCTTTACATTTGAAATGAATGCGACATATCTTTTGGTCAAACGTTGTTTTAAAGACTTATGACCACGTAACGGGACCTAAGTAGACGGCGCCGTCAATGACGATTTGGTCGGGTCGCTACAACCAATTGGTTCCAAAGATAAAAATCCTCGAAAAAGAAAATCAGCTGATAATGAGGTAAAAGAAAGTGTTCAAGAAAAACCACAAATCAATACTCATTCTGCAGAGGAGATTGATGATGTCAATACGGAATTTTCAATCAATTATGCACATTCAAAAATATTATGGAACCGAAATGAAATGAAAAATCTTGATGAGATATTTTCAAATAATGTTGCATATGACATCATGAATGATGATGATGATCCAGAACCAAAATCTGTCATGGAATGTCAAAATAGACATGATTGGGATCATTGGAAAGGAGCAATACGAGCTGAGTTTGAATCGCTCAATAAAAGAAAAGTTTTCGGATCTATCATTCTCACACCTAAAGATGTGAAACCTGTGGGATATAGATAGGTTTTTGTGCAAAAAAGAAATGAGAAAAATGAAGTTACAAGGTATAAAGCTAGACTTGTAGCTCAAGGTTTTTCTCAAAGACCAGGAATTGATTATGAGGAAACTTATTCTCCTGTCATGGATGCAATTACTTTTAGATACTTAATCAGCCTGGCAGTTTCTAAAAATTTAAAAATGGATCTCATGGATGTTGTGACTGCTTATCTATATGGATCACTTGAGAGTGATATATATATGAAGATACCTGAAGGATTTAAGGTATCAGAAGCAACCAATGCAAAACTCAAAGAAATGTACTCAATCAAGTTATAAAGGTCTTTATATGGGTTGAAACAATCGGGTCGCATGTGGTATAAATGATTAAGTGATTACTTGATAAGCAAAGGGTATACCAATAATCTTATTTGCCCATGTGTATTCATTAAGAAAACAACATTCGGATATGTGATCATAGCCGTTTATGTCGATGATCTTAACATCATAGGTACAAATAAAGAGATCCATGAAGCCATTCAACTTCTAAAGAAAGAATTTGAAATGAAAGATCTCGGAAAAACCAAGTATTGCCTTGGTTTGCAGATTGAGCATATGCCTAATGGTTTACTTGTACATCAAACAACTTATACGTAAAAGATTTTAAAACGATTCAATATGGACAAGGCAAAACCATTAAGTACTCCTATGGTTGTTAGATCACTTAATGTTGACACTGATCCATTTCGTCCCTGTGAAGATCATGAAGATATCCTGAGACCATAAGTACCATATCTTAGTGCAATTGGAGCTCTTATGTATCTTACAAATTGTATAAGACCTGACATTTCTTTTGCAGTTAATTTGTTGGCAAGGTTCAGCTCAGCTCTTACCAAAAGACACTGGAATGAGATCAAACACATATTTCGATACCTTCGAGGAAGTACTGATTTAGGATTATTTTATTCTAACGAATCAAAACAAGATTTGGTTGGTTATGCAGATGCAGGTTATTTATCTGATCCACATAAAGCTAAAAATCTCAAAATGGATATGTATTCCTAAATGGAGGTACCGCAATATCATGGCGTTCTCAAAAACAAACACTTGTTGCAACATCATCAAATCATGCCGAAGTGATTGCATTACATGAAGCTACTCGGGAATGTTTTTGGTTGAGATCAATGACACAACTCATTACTGATTCTTGTGGACTAGAACGCGATAAAAGGCCAACAACTATCTATGAAGATAATGCAGCTTGCATAGCACAGATGAAAGAAGGGTATATCAAAAGTGACCGAACAAAACACATACCTCCTAGATTCTTCTCATACACTCAAGATCTCATTAAGAACAACCAGATTGAAATGAGATATGTTCAATCCAGCAAAAACTCTGCTGATCTTTTCACCAAAGCACTCTCAACTGCTATTTTCAGAACACACGTTCACAATATTGGAATGAGACATATTCAAAAGATGTAAAAGATCAACAATGTCTACTTGAGGGGGAGACAACTCTATACTGCACTCTTTTTTCCTTAGCTAAAGTTTTTTTCCACTGGGTTTTCTTTAGCAAAGGTTTTTAACGAGGCAGTAACTTATAGTTGATCTCCAAAACAAAATTTCTATCCAAGGGGGAGTGTTATGATAAATAAAATAATAATGTATATATGGATAGTCAAATTTGTACAAACTTTTAGTCAATTTTGTACCACTTGCATAGTATTTCTTAGTAGTATAAATACACCATGATGGTATGCTTGTAAACTTGCACCATTTCATAGAATTATATGAAACACATACTTATTATCTCTTTACTAATATTTCATAAACAAATATAATTGTATTTGGTAGTTATAAGTTCAGAATTATAACAATCAAGAATATTTAGTAAACAATTGTAATATTTCAATTAAACGCAACATTCACATTCAAAATGATTATTAAATAAGTTTTTTTTTTTTTTTTTTCATTCCAATCTTTTAATTTATTCACATTATAAAATATAAAATACTATAAATTAGAAAATAAAGAAAATATTTTGAAGATTAAAAAGCAAGAAATAAAGAAAGAAACCCTTTAAATTTTGCAAGTGACACTCCCTCCTCAATCTGACTCCACTCCAAACCCTCGTCGGAAAAATGACGGAAGAAACCGACGGAGGTCCACCGCCGACATCCAAAAATCTTACTAAGGAATCTGAAGAAGAAGAATCTAATCAAGTAGTGAAAGATGAAGATAAAGAGGATCAACAAGAATCTAAACAAATTGAAGTAGATACCGATGATGATGATGATGATGATGATGGTCCGCCGCCAGGCTGGCAGCATTCTCCGTCACCGCCGTCATCTCCGCCTTTATTAGATATGTTGATGAATGAGTTTCCACCATGTTCTTCTCCATTACCTCCTACTCCCCCAATTCCTTCTTCCCCTACAGGTACCTTCTTGCTATTTCTTTTGTTTTCTTATAAAGATATTGAATTAGAATTATCTAATAATTGATTATGGAACACTAAGGGGTGGGTTACTTAGTAATTTTGAGGCAGCCTCATATAATAATGATGTTAATTTATAATTTATGCATAAAAATTCAGTTGTTACACATGGCAAAGCATCTCGGTGTAGCTAAAAATATGCATTAATGTAGAACTTGTAATCAGTTTGATGACATCATAAAATGTAGTAATTCATTTTAACTAAATTTTTTCATATCGTGTATTGGTGGGAGTAATGTATACCGAGTGTCATGGTCATTTTGTTACAGACTACAGTTTTTTTTTTTGTTTTTTTATTTTTTTATTTTTTTATTTTTATCTTATATATGATATTATGATTTTAGTATGTTTCTTCTAATGGCATTACGGATTAAAAAGTTTACAACATTGAAGCTCAGATTTAAATATGGAACCGCAAGACTCGGAGGAAGACGATGGACCTCCACCTGGATGGGATAAAAAGTATCAGCTGAATGAACAACTGATAAAACCTGCGCATGTCTTGCTAGATTCTTCTGGTGAATTTCACGGTCTTTTATTTTTATATCTCTAATTCGTTATTTATATTGCATTCACCTTCTATATAACTGAAGTTTAATATTTAATAAATCAGTACCTGATCCATCTGTTGTATACTGTCTGCAAGAACATTTGGAGCTCTTTTGAAATCATCTTACTTCAGTAGTATAATATGAAAATAACATTAGATATTCTGAATTACCTTTATTTTCTGTTTTATATCAGATGTACGGGTGGCGGATGTACAACAAAATACCCACAATGTAGAAGGTGAACCAAAATCACAAGCTGCATCAGGTGAATTTGTTTGTCATTATTTTGGTTATTGAGATTGAGATTCATTTGAAGGACCGATTGTAACATTTTTTTTGGTTGTTATTGTTGGGATATTGAAATAGAACATGTATACAATGATAACCTTAATAAGGTGTCATGATATGCAATAGAACATAGAACATTTAGCTAAAATATGCAATAGGCAAAACAGGTCGTCAAAAGTGTATTTTTGATTACATACAGTCTTCTAACTCCCAAGTCTTATTGCCATAGATTTATGTACCTTTTTTATTAATATTTTTATCAAATTTAATGCATGAAATGATTATTAAAAAAAGATCTGATTACCAGAGTAAAAGTGTTTTCAGGTCAACCCATTGTTGACCTGTTAACCTTCCTGCTTAAACTGCTCATGTTGCTATCTATGGCACACAAATAATTAATGTTTGAAAAAACAGACATCCAAGTGGAACAAGAAGACTCGGAAGACGATGGACCTCCTCCTGGATGGGATTCTAAATGTCAGCCCGAACCCAAATTACAAACGTCAACTACTCAATCAGGTAAGCTATAGAACCTGTTTATTAATGTTTAACTCATTACAAGTACTCCATGGTATATCTTGTACATGTTATTATTTTATCTTTTTGTCTTCAACAATATTCTTTGGCTCTTTGACTATGGGGGCCCATTGGTTACGGATCAGGGCTTCATCACCAACCTCTTGAAATGGGAGGGCTTTACATGATTTGGGTCTGTGTGACACTGGGTTCAGATCATATGGGTCAAAGGTTGGAACTATGGTTACCAAAAAAAAAAAAAGAATTATTTTTTATAGCAAATCCGTTGTTGAGATATGTAAAGAAATTATAGAAAGTGACAGAAGTCTCACTAGTACTAGTTTGTAGTTAACCTCGTAATACAAGAAAAATCATTGATTAAGGTCACAAAACACTGATAAAGATCTGAATGATAAATTCAGCAATTTTAAATCACCATTCGTTTTTTTTAAGTTTGACTTGGTTGTAGTTTTGTTAATTTGTACATAGCATGTGCTGTAGGAAAAGATTCTTAAATTCCTAACTGAAAGTTAAGTGGAATACATGTTGTTGTTATGGAATGATTTTTATGTAAACTTAAGGTAAAGCATGTTTTCTAACAAGTGAAGATTTCAGATATAAAGATGGAGGATGGACAAAAAGATGTCGCAAACGTAGGTCAACCCACATCAGAAGTTCCATTAGGTGAATCATTTTTTATAAACTTTTCTTTATAGTTTTATTCGGATTCGAATGAGAATAAGTAGATTGTTGTAACCCTAATAATTTTCGCTGTTTGCAAATACACACATTAAAGTGGATCAACAAGATTCAGAAGACGAAGGACCTCCGCCTGGATGGAATTCTAAATGTCAGCCCAAATCCAATTTACAACCCGAATGCCCGCCAATTCATCTGTTAGGTCAAACAAACAACTTTATTATTTAAATAAATCTACCCTTCATTTTTGAAATTTTCTTAATTTGAACTTATCCCATGTAAGATTGTCAGGAAATTGTTGTTTTATACGTATCTGGTTATTAAAGTTGATATCTGCTTTTCTTTTCATTCAGCTTTTTATTGAATGGAAGTTTTTTTTTTTTTTTTTTGTAAACTGAGTTAGGGTTGTGTTCTAACTGTTATTTATGTTTATATCAGATATAAAGATGGAGGATGTTAAACAAGCCAGAAATGAAAATGACCCTCCATCAAAATCGCAATCACAATCGTATTCTAGTCCATTGCCGGAACTAGTTCCATCTGGTAATATTTGTTATCGATAAGTTAGTTCCATTTGAAGAAACTGTTCAACTTTTCTTGTTATTACTAATTGTTGTTAATTTTCTAATAATATAACTGATACGTGAGAATGCAGGTATAAAAGTAGAAGAACAAGACTTGGAATACGATAGTCCACCCGGATGGGATTCCAAATGTCAGCTCGAACCTAAATTACAAGTGGCACGTCAAACAATTTCTCCATCGGGTCAGTCACATAAAATAATAGTTAATTAATTTAAGCCATTTGATATGTTAACTTCTACAAGTTTTTAATATATCACATATGGGTTTTGTTCTCATGCAATAATCCAGTTATTAAACTTATGATACAGTTTGGGGCTGTTTACCTTTTTTTTTTTTTTTTTTTTTTTTTTTTTTTTTTTTTTCCATTAAGCTACTTATGGATAAAGATGGCCGTATGGATATATATTGTCTATATACAATAATCAGTGTATGGAAAATCTTGTTTACTTATTACGCTGAATAAAAAGTATGAATGATAAAAATAACAATTTTGCCTTCAAATTATACAAATGAAAAATCTTTTTTACAAGTTGAATTCAACAACAAAAATAAAGAAAAAAAAAATACATTAAAACCGTTAAAAATGATGTTTTTTTTTTTATTGTTGTTGACTTGTTTACACCAAATATCAACTTCAATATAAGAAAGCTTGAACCAAAACAGCTCCAGCAAATTATTAGTTGACTAAACGAAGCAAACATCAACAACTTTCTTCTACAATTACACCAATGAAAATGATAAAGTTTCAATTTTTCTTGATCATTCTCAGTAGCCAGATACACAACAACTAAATTGAATCAAACCCCATGATAAATATCATAAAAAATAAGTAAATCCCGTAAGAATCAGACCCCAAAATCAAGAAACTAACAAGTTAAACTTGTCCATAAATTCACAAGCAATTTTAATGGTAAGTACCTTGACTTGGATAAAGATGAAATTAGTCAAATTAAATCACAAACATAAAAAATATTAACCCATGGATTCTACCTTGGTGTGGATAGATATAAGAGCGATGAACACGAACTGAAAATGTGGGATTTAATGATGTAACCTTAATTGCATATACTATCTCAAAATTTAACAAACGCGATTGCTTACTGTTGCTGGATATGTTGATTTCATAGAATAATTATGATTTTTAGAAAGATGGACAGAGCTTACAAGAAGAAAGTTAGATCTATCGAAGTCTGTAGATGGAAAATGAGTAAAGTAGGAACAACTCTTCTTTGCATTATTGAATAATCTCTTGGTTAACAACAACAACAACAACAACAATACCTAATCCCACGATGTAGGGAATCTCTTGGTTAGGATAAGTTAAAAAAATTAAGTCCTAAGTAAACAAGGCAAAATCTGACTGAATAATCCCTTCAAACCATTAATCCCTCAATAAGTCAAAAGTAAACAGGCCCTTAGTGTTTCCACATGTGGTTACTGTTAGTTTGGTTATACTTTGTACTTTGCATGTGTAAACCCAGGTATAATGATGGAGCATCTACAAGAAGCTGCCCAGAATGAAGATTTACCCAAATCACAAGTAAATGCACATTCTAGTCCTGCACCGAAACTTGTTACATCAGGTGAATCTTTCTTTTGTATTGTATTTGCAATTGAAATTTTATTTGAAGGAATATTGAATTATATCAACCTTAATAAGTTTATATTCGAGAATCAGATACAAAAGTGGAAGAACAAAATTTAGAATACGGTGAACCCAAATCACAAATGTCATGTCCAGCGACACCTCCATCAGGTCAGTCACATATTTTTTCTTTTTATTTTTTTGCACTTATAATTGATTTATAGAACCTTTTAATTATTTTTAAAAATCAACTTTCGATAATAAATGCTGTCATGTGTGTGGATTTGAATTGTTTTTTTTTTTTTTTTTTTTAACTTTCATCAAACGTCAAAAGAACCAAACAAGAGGGCAGCAAACACATCGACTCGGATCACATATTGAATTGTTTGTTGTGTCTATGCTTTACTTCTTTTATAAATGCAGTTCTTAACTATTGATAGATGCACATGAACTGATTGTGGGACCAATAAAACAATGTGATTTTAATCAAAAGGAGATCTTGAAACTTTGGTCATGTCTCTGCTAAGCAATGTTTCATGTTGGAATTCTATTAAGTTACAATTATTATTTAAAACATAGTGTGGTTTTAAGTGATCAATTTCTTTCACATATTAGACTTGAAGATCGGCAATGGTCAACAAGGTGAACAAGGGCCTCCTCCGGGTTGGGGCTCCACTCCTAGTCTACCATCAGGCAAGTAGTAGTCCCATTGATATCGATCGTATATTTGTTATAATATATTGTTGGAAACTTTTAATATTTTAATATTAGAAATATAAAGGACTATATTTGAAATGAGATTAAAATCTTATCATTCTTTTTTTGCTTTCTAAAATTTTTTTTGATGCTAATTTATTTAGATGCAAAAACTGGGTACGAACAAAATTGTGTCAAATTTGCTGAAGAGATTCCTCAACCACGTTTAAGGCGGCAGTTCGATCCTCCAATAAAACCACAAACGTCAATGCCAAAACCACGAATGCCGATAGATAGTCCCGGTGAGTTAAACAAAACAAATAAATATAATGTGTACAATGTTTTTCTTTAAGAAAAAATAAAAATATTTTTGTCAGCAAACACTTTCCCAATGGTCATTTGGCTAATGAGCTAGTCATTGATGACTGAAGCAAGAAATTTCCGAGAAGAATATAATATAAGTGCTCACGAAATGACATAAATATTGCTTTGAAAAGTTCAATATATATATATATTTTTTAGATGTTTAGTTTATTTGAAATTTAATGCAGAAATGGGACAAATGGTGTGTGGTTCTTGCCGCCATTTGCTTAGCTATCCAAGAGGTGCTCGATATGTCGAGTGTGCTTGCTGTTTGGAAGAGAATTATGTTCTTGAAGGTCGGATATGCGATTTTTACCTTCACATAATAATAAGTCAACATTTTTTTCTTCCTATTATTTTCACCATCTTAATCAATATATGGATGGATCGGTGATTTCTTCATGTTTTTATGCTGTCATAAATGTTTTGCAGAACACGAGGTTGGGCAAGTTGTCTGTGGAGGTTGCAACGTGCTGCTTATGTACCCGTTCGGTGCACCAAAAGTTAAATGCGCCAATTGCAGTGCTGAAACAGAAATTGGAGTACGTTCTTTTGCCTCCTCAGTATATTTGCTACTCTTGTTATATTCAGAAGTGGCTAAATGTGTGTGTTGGGTAATGGGTCAAAACTAGTCCGGGTCCGGCCCGCGAGATGCGTGGGGGCTTTCGGCCCGCATATTCATATTTAACATAGCTTTATGTATTTACAAAAGGGAAAACGGCCCATGTGTTAAGCGCCGTTGTAGGTGTTGTTGTCTTTAGAGTTTTTTAAAAACTGTTTGGTTCGAACGTAGTTAGTTTCGTTTTGTTGATAAAAGTATTTCGAGTCTAACGGTGCTGGCGAAAAAATTTAACTCGTGGCGAGCTGGAAGATACGGGCTGTCGTGTTTAGCGTTTTTTAAAAGTGTCCGTTTCGAACGAATTTTTTTTCGTTTTGTTCATAAAATTATTTCGAGTATGACGCTGCTGTCGAAAAATTTTAACTCGCGGCGAGCGTGAAGATACGGGCTGACGTTGTGTTTAGCGTTTTTTAAAAAGTGTCCGTTTGGAACGTAGTTAATTTCGTTTTATTCATAAAATTATTTCGAGTTTAACGGTGTGGTCGGTGAAATTTAACTCGGGGCGAGGAGGAAGATACGGGCTGTCGAAGTGGTTGGGTGGAGTTTTTATTTTAAATGAGAGAATTTATGTTTTACCCAAGTTCGGGATAATTTTTGTAACTTGGTTATAGTTGAGGGGGGTGGAATGTGGTTTTTGGGTTGGAGTTTGGTCTGATTGTCGTTTGTTTCCTGTTTTGAACTTTGGGGTGTGTCAAACGACACACTTTCCCACGAGATTTTTATTTTAAATGGGAGAATTTATGTTTTACCCCCCTGAAGTTCGGGGTAATTTTTGTAACTTGGTTACAGTTGAGGGGGGTGGAATGTGGTTTTTGGGTTGGAGTTTGGTCTGATTGTCGTTTGTTTCCTGTTTTGAACTTTGGGGTGTGTCAAACGACACACTTTCCCACGAGATTTAGTGTATGTAGGGATAGGGATTAATGGTGTACTCCGTAATTTCTATATATGGGCCGGGTTGCCTTGACCGTACCATTTTATTTCCATGATTGTTAAAACCGTATGTAAATAGTTAGTATCTATGAATGCAAAATTTTACCCTCAAAAGATGGCTAGTGGTTGACGCCCTGCTCAGGTTCAAACCTCACTAGCCTCAAATCTTGAAGTGATTAGGGAAAGGGTTAGAAATGGTTATAGGATAAGTCGGTTAAGCCGCACACATATGAGGGGATAAGTCGGTTAAGCCGCACACATATGAGTAAACGAAACTCGCCCTTCCAAAGGTAATTTGAACAGGAAAAACCTCTCCCCATTAACCCGTTTTTTATATACAAAATTTGGTTGATACTTTAAAAATGCGTTCTTTGGTAGTAGAATGAGTTAAGTGTAGTATGTTGCTAATTTGTTATTGTAAGATAAAAAACGGAAACACATTAAAACATTGTAGGCAACTTTTGACCTGTTCGTTAGTGTTTTACCGTTTCCCCTATAAAGCATATTATTTAGACTTACCAGTTTGATTTGTTATAACATGACTCAAATCGTGTGTTTCCCTAAGTAAATGGGTCAATATTGCCGTACACTTTTAATTCCGTGTCACTTTCATTCTATTGCTAGTACTACTGTTAATAATGTATAACCATGTACTTATACAGGATCAAAATCGACGTCCATCACTATCTGAACACCAGAGTCGAGCCAGGCGGCACTTCAAACGTGTGCCAGTACGCTGAGATATAAAACTTTGTATATTCGTACGTGCTATAACACATTGTAGCCTAGATCATTGGTTGAATCATATTTTGAGTGTCTTATATCAAAACGACGAGTAATGATGCACTAGCGAACCTTATTTATCACTAGATTTGACTTTTAAGGATTCTAAAACACAAGTAAAATAAAAGTCATAATTATAAAAAATCTACTATTTGAAACCCATGAGAAAATACCAATGGAATTATACCATCAAGCTCAATGTTTTCTTCTAGTAACTATAGCCTTTTTGGTCTATTATTTTGACTAAACCGATAATGATAGAAATAGAAATTGTGTTATTCTAGACGGCCAAACGCATCCACTTTTACTAACTTTGATCCATGGATCATGTGACATGTGGTTAAGTATTTAGGTCATCACTTTTGAAAATATGGTTAAGTTTTATTGGTTACAAATATCGTTGGTTTTTAGCAACACCTAGAATTTTGATAGAGTTTAAGGCTAGTATTGATGATATTAGTCAAACTTGACGCTTGAAACTTTTTACGAAAATAACATTTGATAATCCTATTTATATGTTAACTTTATATATTTTAACTTTCTGTAAAATAAACTTGACAAAGTTAAACCTTTTTCTAGAAAACCTTGGATGATACAATCCAAAATTTATAAGTATTAAGTATGTTTGGATGACTAGCTTCTAGAAACTTATAAGAGCTTAAGCTTATGATTTTGATAAACTATAGCTTTGTTTGGTAGATAAGAAAAACTAGAGCTAGGAAAAATAAGTTCTACAAAATTAATCTTCTAAAACTAGATTATTTTAAAAATATAGAGCTTATGACCATGAAATTACTATATTACATTTTAATATATTATTTTGTATTTTATATATGGATCTTTTTAAGTCAATTTACGTCTATAAACTTCAGCCCCGACTATTTTTTGAGTTAGCAGAGAAAACCTCTCCAGCGATAACCACATTGGGTCCCCACTAACGAGTAAAACCCACAGGTGACGAGCCTCGAGCAAAGAGACCCGTAAGAGGGTGAATTGTGCACAACCAAACACTTACAAAAAAATAATATCCAACTTTCCGCTAAAAAAATAAGCTCCAAGTATTAGCTTTCAGCTCCAGCTTCTAGCTCCACATAGCTTGACCAAACACACCGATTACATGGGAAAATGAGTTTTCCTCCCATCAAATCATCATAGCCATCCATTTAATTATACACTCTCTCAGTTCCTAATTTATTGTTCATTATTCCATTTTAGGATGTCTTAAAGTAATTGTTTGCTATCATAAATAGAGAAAAAAAATAAGATTAAGTTCTAGTATACCTTTAATGTATGTGGATAAAATAAAATGGGAAAGAAAAAGTAAAGATAAAATTGAAAAGTAAACAGAAAGTATGTATGACATTCTTAAACTGTGTGTTTATTGTCCGGAAACAATTAAATTGAGTCGGAAGGAGTAAGATTTTAACTAATGACATTTATTTTATTCTCTCCCCTCCAATTATATATGATAAACAGATACATCCATCACCATAGTTGTTTATTAGATACTTGTAAAGTACAAATACATAAAAAAAAAAAAAAAAAAAAATCGAAAAACAGCAATTTCATTAAAAACCAATACAAATATAGGCATTGCCTAGTAGTTCATCGAGATACATCCTCTAACTTGTTACGGAAACAACAACATAATTACAAAGCTACAGTATTACAGTGTAATGAATACAAGACAACGAAAAAAATTATAAACCATACTCGATATAATTTGTTAACCATTTTTGCCAATCAATCTACAATTTCTTCGATTTCTCAGAGATCCATTCAAAATATTTTTGTTGTACTTCCATAAGAGCATTTGGGCCAACCCAACATCTATTTTAAACACTTTTTGATTTCGGTTCCACCAAATCAAATATGTGCACGTCTATTCCACGGCTTGCCAAAGTTTAATACCCAAACTCGTGAGCGGTGCATTACACTTTCCTTTGAAAGCTTCCACGATACTAAGGTTTGAAACATTCCCGAGCCCCCACCATTTGTATACCCTTTCTCATACGTCCATAGCATGCTTACAAAAAATCAATGTATGTTCAAGAGTCTCAACATCATCATCACAAAGGGGACAACAGACTCAATTGAGATCAATACTTTTTTTTTAATCTAATTCGTCCCTTACTGTTAACCTATGCTTCAATATCCGCCACACATGTACTTTGACTTTTAGCGGGACGAAATTGTTTTTAACTGTTTTGCCATGTACTCGTCCATCGTTCAGATATTGCCCATCGATTAAACCCGAAAGAGATTTTGTGTTGAATAATCCGTTACCTGCAATTTTCCAGACCCATCCATCATTCTGTCTAATCAGCTTCGCATAAGCAGTACTCAGATTTGCAAGATCCAGTAGTTCGCTTCTGCTTCTCCTGTTTGGTTCGCGGCACCAGTCCCATTGAAAGTTAACCTGTTGATTCGACAACCATACAACTCGCTCATTAACTATTGTGTTCTTGTTGTTTTACAGGTGATACAATCTTGGGTACTTGTTCATTAACGACATATCAATAATTCCTAGTTCTTGCCAGAAACTTGTTGTTGAACCGTCACCAATGGCCCGGATAAAAGAGCTGGGAAAATTATTGATGATTTTATCAAGATCTCAACCTGCACGAACAATGTTAGTCCATATCCCACACCTACACTTCGGCCTAACCAATTCCGAAGAAGAGGTCAGCCCATTGGGCCCATGAATGGAAGTAATGATTTTGGCCCATAAAGACTTTGGTTCGGTTTTGAGGCGCCACCACCATTTTGCAATCAAAGATAAATTGTTTTTGCCTTTAATGACCCGATATTGAACCCCCCGACCCTGTAAGGAGAGAGAACCTCACTCCATTTAGCCCAAATCATTTTTCGAGTTTCAACCGACCCACCCCAAAAAACTTACGCCTCATACTCTCACAATGATTGATGACACTCAACGGGGCACGAAAGAGTGACAAGTAGTATAGGGCAGGACAATTGAAATCGTTCCAGCTTTCCAATCCGCGAGACGCAAATTAAATTTATCCAATACCGGTTTCCTATTTTCGGCTTTATTTATGTTACTACCAATTGGGAGGCCCAGATAACTTTCAAACCAGAAACATTTTCGAAGCATTTAAGGATGAAAACAAATACATAATGCACAATTATGATAGATGTATCAATTTTGATGATGAAAATATTAATTCTCATTATTATCTTTACATATAGTATTCGAAAGATGATGAATAGTAAAGTTTCTTAATATGCATTAATCCATTTATATTACTCCCTCCGTCTCAAAATAAATGTTCTGATTTGATTTTTTGAGTCTTTCTTCGTCAACTTTAACTTTAAATATCTTCTTGGATTATAAAATAATTGATCAAAGTTATATCAATAAAAACACAATTAAAAAATTAATCTATTCATATAATTTTCATCAAAAATTATATAGTAAAAACCATAAAATATTTAAAGTCAAAACTTAAAAAATTGACTTTCAAAAGTCAAACATTACACTTATTTTGAAACGGATGAAGTATTAAATAATATTAAGTCACCCCCTAAAAGTTTGTCCTGCCCTATTAATCAACGACATTTCATTCACTTTCAATATGTATTTAGATAAATACTGAAATGTCCCGTTCTTATTGATTAAAAACGTTCCATATTAATTGATTTCGTTGCGAGGTTTTGACCTCTATATGAGACGTTTTTCAAAGACTGCATTCATTTTAAAACAAACCATAACCTTTATTTCATCAATAAAGGTTTAAAAAGATTTACGTAGATTATCAAATAATGATAATCTAAAATATCTTGTTTACACGCGACCATTACATAATGGTTTACAATACAAATATGTTACAATGAAATAAGTTTCTTGAATGCAGTTTTTACACAATATCATACAAGCATGGACTCCAAATCTCGTCCTTATTTAAGTATGCGACATCGGAAGCTCTTAATAATCACCTGAGAATAAACATGCTTAAAACGTCAACAAAAATGTTGGTGAGTCATAGGTTTAACCTATATATTATCAAATCATAATAATAGACCACAAGATTTCATATTTCAATACACATCCCATACATATAGATAAAAATCATTCATATGGTGAACACCTGGTAACCGACATTAACAAGATGCATATATAAGAATATCCCCATCATTTCGGGACACCCTTCGGATATGATATAAATTTTGAAGTACTAAAGCATCCGGTACTTTGGATGGGGTTTGTTAGGCCCAATAGATTTATCTTTAGGATTCGAGTCAATTAGGGTGTCTGTTCCCTAATTCTTAGATTACCAGACTTAATAAAAAGGGGCATATTCGATTTCGATAATTCAACCATAGAATGTAGTTTCACGTACTTGTGTTTATTTTGTAAATCATTTATAAAACCTGCATGTATTCTCATCCCAAAAATATTAGATTTTAAAAGTGGGACTATAACTCACTTTCACAGATTTTTACTTCGTCGGGAAGTAAGACTTGGCCACTGGTTGATTCACGAACCTATAACAATATATGCATATATATCAAAGTATGTTCAAAATATATTTACAACACTTTTAATATATTTTGATATTTTAAGTTTATTAAGTCAGCTGTCCTCGTTAGTAGCCTACAACTAGTTGTCCACAGTTAGATGTACAGAAATAAATCGATAAATATTATCTTGAATCAATCCACAACCCAGTGTATACGTATCTCAGTATTGATCACAACTCAAACTATATATATTTTGGAATCAACCTCAACCCTGTATAGCTAACTCCAGCATTCACATATAGAGTGTCTATGGTTGTTCCGAAATATATATAGATGTGTCGACATGATAGGTCGAAACATTGTATACGTGTCTATGGTATCTCAAGATTACATAATATACAATACAAGTTGATTAAGTTATGGTTGGAATAGATTTGTTACCAATTTTCACGTAGCTAAAATGAGAAAAATTATCCAATCTTGTTTTACCCATAACTTCTTCATTTTAAATCCGTTTTGAGTGAATCAAATTGCTATGGTTTCATATTGAACTCTATTTTATGAATCTAAACAGAAAAAGTATAGTTTTATAGTCGGAAAAATAAGTTACAAGTCGTTTTTATAAAGGTAGTCATTTCAGTCGAAAGAACGACGTCTAGATGACCATTTTAGAAAACATACTTCCACTTTGAGTTTAACCATAATTTTTGGTTATAGTTTCATGTTCATAATAAAAATCATTTTCCCAGAATAACAACTTTTAAATCAAAGTTTATCATAGTTTTTAATTAACTAACCCAAAACAGCCCGCAGTGTTACTACGACGGCGTAAATCCGGTTTTACGGTGTTTTTCGTGTTTCCAGGTTTTAAATCATTAAGTTAGCATATCATATAGATATAGAACATGTGTTTAGTTGATTTTAAAAGTCTAGTTAGAAGGATTAACTTTATTTGCGAACAAGTTTAGAATTAACTAAACTATGTTCTAGTGATTACAAGTTTATAACGTTGAATAAGACAGCTTTTTATGTATGAATCGAATGATGTTATGAACATCATTACTACCTCAAGTTCCTTGGATAAACCTACTGGAAATGAAAAAAATGGATCTAGCTTCAAAGGATCCTTGGATGGCTTGAAAGTTCTTGAAGCAGAATCATGACACGAAAATAATTTCAAGTAAGATTTCCACTCGAAATAAGATTGTTATAGTTATAAAAAGTGAATTAAAGTTTGAATATGATTATTACCTTGTATTAGAAAGATAACCTACTGTAATTAACAAAGGTTTCTTGATCTTGGATGATTACTTGGAATGGATTTAGAAAACTTGGAAGTAAACTTGCAATCTTGGAAGTATTCTTGATTTTATGAAACTAGAACTTTTGGAATTTATGAAGAACACTTAGAACTTGAAGATAGAACTTGAGAGAGATCAATTAGATGAAGAAAATTGAAGAATGAAAGTGTTTGTAGGTGTTTTTGGTCGTTGGTGTATGGATTAGATATAAAGGATATGTAATTTTGTTTTCATGTAGATAAGTCATGAATGATTACTCATATTTTTGTAATTTTATGAGATATTTCATGCTAGTTGCCAAATGATGGTTCCCACATGTGTTAGGTGACTCACATGGGCTGCTAAGATCTGATCATTTGAGTGTATATACCAATAGTACATACATCTAAAAGCTGTGTATTGTATGAGTACGAATACGGGTGCATACGAGTAGAATTGTTGATGAAACTGAACGAGGATGTAATTTTAAGCATTTTTGTTAAGTAGAAGTATTTTGATAAGTGTCTTGAAGTCTTTCAAAAGTGTATGAATACATATTAAAACACTACATGTATATACATTTTAACTGAGTCGTTAAGTCATCGTTAGTCGTTACATGTAAGTGTTGTTTTGAAACCTTTAGGTTAACGATCTTGTTAAGTGTTGTTAACCCAATGTTTATAATATCTTAGTATGATATATATACAGTTAAATGTCGTTACAACGATAATCGTTACATATATGTCTCGTTTCGAAATCATTAAGTTAGTAGTCTTATTTTTACATATGTATTTCATTGTTAATACACTTAATAATATAGTTAATTATCATTTAACATAATTAACCAAGTGTATCAATATCTTAATATGATTCATATGTACCTAGTAAGACGTTGTTATAACGATAATCGTTATATATATCGTTTTCGAGTTTCTTAAATTAATAGTCTCATTTTTATGTATATAACTCATTGTTAAAATACCTAATGAGATACATACTTATAATAAAATCATGTTAACTATATATATAACCATATATATGTCATCGTATAGTTTTTACAAGTTTTAACGTTCGTGAATCACCGGTCAACTTGGGTGGTCAATTGTCTATATGAAACCTATTTCAATTAATCAATTCTTAACAAGTTTGATTGCTTAACATGTTGGAAACACTTAATCATGTAAATAACAATTTCATTTAATATATATATAAACATGGAAAAGTTCGGGTCACTACAGTATCTACCCGTTAAATAAATTTTGTCCCGAAATTTTAAGTAGTTGGAGGTGTTGACGTATCTTCTGGAAATAAATGCGGGTATTTCTTCTTCATCTGATCTTCACACTTCCAGGTGAACTCGGGTCATCTACGAGCATTCCATTGAACCTTAACAATCGGTATCTTGTTTTGTTTAAGTCTCTTAACCTCACGATCCATTCTTTCGACGGGTTCTTCAATGAATTGAAGTTTTTCATTGATTTGGATTTCGTCCAACGGAATAGTGAGATCTTCTTTAGCAAAACATTTCTTCAAATTTGAGACGTGGAAAGTGTTATGTACAGCCGCGAGTTATTGAGGTAGCTCCAGTTGGTAAGCTACTGGTCCGACACGATCTATAATCTTGAATGGTCCAATGTACCTTGGATTTAGTTTCCCCCGTTTACCAAATCGAACAACGCCTTTCCAAGGTGAAACCTTAAGCATGACCATTTCTCTAATTTCAAACTCTATATCTTTTCTTTTACTGTCCGCGTAGCTCTTTTGTCGACTCTGGGCGGTTTTCAATCTTTGTTGAATTTGGATGATTTTCTCGGTAGTTTCTTGTATTATCTCCGGACCCGTAATCTGTCTATCCCCCACTTCACTCCAACAAATCGGAGACCTGCACTTTCTACCATAAAGTGCTTCAAACGGCGCCATCTCAATGCTTGAATGGTAGCTGTTGTTGTAGGAAAATTCTGCTAACGGTAGATGTCGATCCCAACTGTTTCCGAAATCAATAACACAAGCTCGTAGCATGTCTTCAAGCGTTTGTATCGTCCTTTCGCTCTGCCCATCAGTTTGTGGATGATAGGCAGTACTCATGTCTAGACGAGTTCCCAATGCTTGCTGTAATGTCTACCAGAATCTTGAAATAAATCTGCCATCCCTATCAGAGATAATAGAGATTGGTATTCCATGTCTGGAGACGACTTCCTTCAAATACAGTCGTGCTAACTTCTCCATCTTGTCATCTTCTCTTATTGGCAGGAAGTGTGCTGATTTGGTGAGACGATCAACTATTACCCAAATAGTATCAAAACCACTTGCAGTCCTTGGCAATTTAGTGATGAAATCCATGGTAATGTTTTCCCATTTCCATTCCGGGATTTCGGGTTGTTGAAGTAGACCTGATGGTTTCTGATGCTCAGCTTTGACCTTAGAACACGTCAAACATTCTCCTACATATTTAGCAACATCGGCTTTCATACCCGGCCACCAAAAATGTTTCTTGAGATCCTTGTACATCTTCCCCGTTCCAGGATGTATTGAGTATCTGATTTTATGAGCTTCTCTAAGTACCATTTCTCTCATATCTCCAAATTTTGGTACCCAAATCCTTTCAGCCCTATACCGGGTTCCGTCTTCCCGAATATTAAGATGCTTCTCCGATCCTTTGGGTATTTCATCCTTTAAATTTCCCTCTTTTAAAACTCCTTGTTGCGCCTCCTTTATTTGAGTAGTAAGGTTATTGTGAATCATTATATTCATAGATTTTACTCGAATGGGTTCTCTGTCCTTCCTGCTCAAGGCGTCGGCTACCACATTTGCCTTCCCCGGGTGGTAACGAATCTCAAATTCATAATCATTCAACAATTCAATCCACCTACACTGCCTCATATTCAGTTGTTTCTGATTAAATATGTGCTGAAGACTTTTGTGGTCGGTATATATAATACTTTTGACCCCATATAAGTAGTGCCTCCAAGTCTTTAATGCAAAAACAACCGCGCCTAATTCCAAATCATGCGTCGTATAATTTTGTTCGTGAATCTTCAATTGTCTAGACGCATAAGAAATCACCTTCGTTCATTGCATTAATACACAACCGAGACCTTGCTTTGATGCGTCACAATAAATCACAAAATCATCATTCCCTTCAGGCAATGACAATATAGGTGCCGTAGTTAGCTTTTTCTTTAATAACTGAAACGCTTTCTCTTGTTCATCCTTCCATTCAAATTTCTTCCCTTTATGCGTTAATGCAGTCAAGGGTTTTGCTATTCTGGAAATGTCTTGGATGAACCTTCTGTAGTAACCAGCTAGTCCTAAAAACTGGCGTATGTGTTTCGGAGTTTTCGGGGTTTCCCACTTTTCAACAGTTTCTATTTTTGCCGGATCCACCTTAATACCTTCTTTGTTCACTATGTGACCGAGGAATTGAACTTCTTCCAACCAAAATGCACACTTTGAAAATTTAGCGTACAATTCTTCCTTCCTCAATACTTCTAACACCTTTCTCAAATGTTCACCGTGTTCTTGGTCATTCTTTGAGTAAATAAGTATGTCATCAATGAAAATAATGACAAACTTGTCAAGGTATGGTCCACACACTCGGTTCATAAGGTCCATGAACACAGCTGGTGCATTAGTCAATCCAAACGGCATAACCATAAACTCGTAATGACCATAACGCGTCCTAAAAGCAGTTTTTGTAATATCATCCTCCTTTACTCGCATTTGATGATATCCCGAACGTAAATCGATCTTCAAATAAACCGACGAGCCTTATAGTTGATCAAATAAGTCGTCAATTCTCGGCAGTGGATAACGGTTTTTGATGGTAAGTTTGTTCAACTCTCTGTAGTCAATACACAACCTAAATGTACCATCCTTCTTCTTGACAAACAAAACAGGAGCTCCCCATGGTGATGTGCTTGGTCGAATGAAACCACGTTCTAATAGTTCTTGTAGTTGGCTTTGTAGTTCTTTCATCTCGCTGGGTGCGAGTCTATAAGGAGCATGAGCTATTGGTGCAGCTCCTGGTACAAGATCTATTTGAAATTCAACAGATCGATGTGGAGGTAGTCCCGGTAATTCTTTCGGAAATACATCGGGAAATTCTTTTACGACGGGAACATCATTGATGCTCTTTTCTTCAGTTTGTACTTTCTCGACGTGTGCTAGAACAGCATAGCAACCTTTTCTTATTAGTTTTTGTGCCTTCAAATTACTAATAAGATGTAGCTTCATGTTGCCCTTTTCTCCATACACTATTAAGGGTTCTCCTTCTTCTCGTACAATGCGAATTGCATTTTTATAACATACGATCTCTGCTTTCACCTTCTTCAGCCAGTCCATGCCAACTATTACATCAAAACTCCCTAATTCTACTGGTATCAAATCAATCTTAAATATTTCGCTACCCAGTTTAATTTCTCGATTCCGGCATATATAATCTGCTGAAATTAATTTACCGTTTGCTAATTCGAGTAAAAATTTACTATCCAACGGCGTCAATGGACAACTTAATTTAGCACAAAAATCTCTACTCATATAGCTTCTATCCTCACCCGAATCAAATAAAACGTAAGCAGATTTATTATCAATAAGAAACGTACCCGTAACAAGCTTCGGGTCTTCCTGTGCCTCTGCCGCATTAATATTGAAAACTCTTCCGCGGCCTTGTCCATTCGTGTTCTCCTGGTTCGGGCAATTTCTAATAATGTGGCCCAGTTTTCCACATTTATAACAAACTACATTGGCATAACTTGCTCCGACACTACTTGCTCCGCCATTACTCGTTCCGACACCATTTGTTCCTTTTGTTCTGTTAACCCCTGGTCCGTAGACCACACACTTCGTCGCGCTATGACCATTTCTTTTACACTTGTTGCAAAATTTGGTGCAGAACCCCGAGTGATACTTTTCACACCTTTGGCATAGCTGCTTCTGATTGTTGTTATTGTTGCGGTTGTTATTGTTGTTGAGATGATTGTTGTAGTTGTTGTTGTTGTTGTTGTTGTTGTTGCGATTGATGTTGCGATTGTTGGGATAATTGTTGCGATTATTGTTGTAATTGCTGTTGTTGTTGTATTGGTGATTCTTATCACCATTTTCCTCCCACTTTCTTTTGACTTGCTTCACATTGGCCTCTTCAGCAGTCTGTTCTTTAATTCTTTCTTCAATCTGGTTCACTAGTTTGTGAGCCATTCTATATGCCTGTTGTATGGAGGCGGGCTCGTGTGAACTTATATCTTCTTGGATTCTTTTCGGTAATCCTTTCACAAACGCGTCGATCTTCTCTTCCTCATCTTCGAACGCTCCCGGACACAATAGGCATAATTCTGTGAATCGTCTTTCATACGTGGTAATATCAAATCCTTGGGTTCGTAACCCTCTAAGTTCTGTCTTGAGCTTATTGACCTCGGTTCTGGGACGGTACTTCTCGTTCATCAAGTGCTTGAATGCTGACCACGGTAGTGCGTAAGCATCATCTTGTCCCACTTGCTCTAGATAGGTATTCCACCATGTTAACGCAGAACCTGTGAAGGTATGCGTAGCGTACTTCACTTTGTCCTCTTCAGTACACTTACTTATGGCAAACAACGATTCAACCTTCTCAGTTCACCGTTTCAATCCGATCGGTCCTTCAGTTCCATCAAATTCCAAAGGTTTGCAGGCAGTGAATTCTTTGTAGGTGCATCCTACACGATTTCCTGTACTGCTAGATCCAAGGTTATTGTTGGTATGTAGCGCAGCCTGTACTGCGGCTATGTTTGAAGCTAGAAAAGTACGAAATTCCTCTTCATTCATATTCACGGTGTGCCGAGTAGTCGGTGCCATTTCCTTCAAAATAGTCAAATGGAACAAGTTAATCATACAGAATATTAAGAGTAGTTAATAGTATTTCGTAGCATAATATGAACTCATTTATAAAAGCTTTTTCTTCATATTAGCGTTTTATAAGTTTAAATTCGGGTAGTACCTACCCGTTAAGTTCATACTTAGTAGCTAATATACAATTCAACTACTACAATTCTATATGAAAAACTGATTATAATAATATTTCGCGTTCAAACTTTTATACAATATTTTACAAACTTACAATACCGCTTATTTTACATAAAGCATGAAATATAGCACACAATAACTTTGAAATAAGATAGTTGTGAAGATAATTCTAGCTAGTACACAAGTCGTTCAGCAAAGGCAATAAAGACACGTAATTCATACGTCCAGAAATAAGTCATGCATTCTGGTTTTACTAGGACTACTTCCCATCCTTGGTCTTGTGGAACATAACCGTTATGGCCGTTGATAAGACAGCGTGTTGTAACGTCGTCAAAGGGACGAGGGTTACGTAATGACCAACAGTCTCGTAATAACCTAAAAACCTCATTTCTTACCCCAATTACTGACTCCGTCACTTGTGGGAACGTTTTGTTTAATAGTTGTAGCCCGATGTTCTTGTTCTCACTTTGGTGAGAAGCGAACATTACTAACCCGTAAGCATAACATGCTTCTTTATGTTGCATGTTAGCCGCTTTTTCTAAATCACGAAGTTCTATATTCAGATATATTGAGTCCAAATAATTTCTTAACCCGTTGCGTAAAATAGCATTTGGGTTCCCCGCAATATATGCGTCAAAGTAAACACATCGTAACTTATGAATTTCCCAACGTGATATCCCCCATCTTTCGAACGAAAGCCTTTTATAAACCAAGGCATTCTTGGAACGTTCTTCGAATGTCTTACAAACTGATCTCGCCTTAAATAGTTGTGCCGAGGAATTCTGACCGACTCTAGACAAGATTTCATCTATCATGTCTCCGGGTAGGTCTCTTAAAATATTGGGTTGTCTATCCATTTTGTGTTTTTATACTGTAAAATAGACAAGAGTTAGATTCATAAAAAAATACTTATTAATACAAGCAATTTTTACATATATCATAAAGCATAAGCACACTATATTACATATATTACACCACACGAATACAACTATCTTATTCGACTCGCTCGTTTCTTCTTCTTTGGTTTTGGTTCGTTTTGCCAAGTTTCTAGGGATATATGATGTTCCCCTAATACGAGCCGTCGTTTTCCACATTGGTTTAGAAAAACCTGGTGGTTTAGAGGTTCCCGGGTTATTGTCACAACTTAAGAAATACGGGTGTTGACGATACATATAAAGTTCATCGGGTTTGGAATCAAATTTCTCTATTTTTATGCCCTTTCTCTTATTGTTCTCTTTTGCCTTATTAAATTGTGTTGGGGTAATTTCTATAACATCATCGGAATCCTTGTCGGGATCCGATTCATCGGAGAATTGGTAATCCTCCCAATACTTTGCTTCCTTGGCGGAAACACCATTGACCATAATTAACTTTTGTCGGTTGGTTGAGGATTTTCTTCTACTTAACCGTTTTATTATTTCCCCCACTGGTTCTATTTCTTCTTCCGGTTCCGATTCTTCTTCCGGTTCTGATTCTTCTTCCGGTTCCGACTCTTCTTCCGGTTCCTCTTCGGGAACTTGTGAATCAGTCCACGAATCATTCCAATTTACATTTGACTCTTCATTATTATTAGGTGAGTCAATGGGACTTGTTCTAGAGGTAGACATCTATCACATAATATCAAACACGTTAAGAGATTAATATATCACATAATATTCACATGTTAAAAATATATAGTTTCCAACAAAATTTGTTAAGCAATCATTTTTCAAGTAAACACGGTCGAAGTCCAGACTCGCTAATGCATCCTAACAAACTCGATAAGACACACTAATGCAAAATTCTGGTTCTCTAAGACCAACGCTCGGATACCAACTGAAATGTCCCGTTCTTATTGATTAAAAACATTCCATATTAATTGATTTCGTTGCGAGGTTTTGACCTCTATATGAGATGTTTTTCAAAGATTGCATTCATTTTAAAACAAACCATAACCTTTATTTCATCAATAAAGGTTTAAAAAGATTTACGTAGATTATCAAATAATGATAATCTAAAATATCCTGTTTACACGCGACCATTACATAATGGTTTACAATACAAATATGTTACAATGAAATAAGTTTCTTGAATGCAGTTTTTACACAATATCATATAAGCATGGACTCCAAATCTCGTCCTTATTTAAGTATGCGACAGCGGAAGCTCTTAATAATCACCTGAGAATAAACATGCTTAAAACGTCAACAAAAATGTTGGTGAGTTATAGGTTTAACCTATATATTATCAAATCATAATAATAGACCACAAGATTTCATATTTCAATACACATCCCATACATAGAGATAAAAATCATTCATATGGTGAACACCTGGTAATCGACATTAACAAGATGCATATATAAGAATATCCCCATCATTCCGGGACACCCTTCGGATATGATATAAATTTCGAAGTACTAAAGCATCCGATACTTTGGATGGGGTTTGTTAGGCCCAATAGATCTATCTTTAGGATTCGCGTCAATTAGGGTGTCTGTTCCCTAATTCTTAGATTACCAGACTTAATAAAAAGGGGCATATTCGATTTCGATAATTCAACCATAGAATGTAGTTTCACGTACTTGTGTCTATTTTGTAAATCATTTATAAAACCTGCATGTATTCTCATCCCAAAAATATTAGATTTTAAAAGTGGGACTATAACTCACTTTCACAGATTTTTACTTCGTCGGGAAGTAAGACTTGGCCACTGGTTGATTCACGAACCTATAACAATATATGCATATATATCAAAGTATGTTCAAAATATATTTACAACACTTTTAATATATTTTGATGTTTTAAGTTTATTAAGTCAGCTGTCCTCGTTAGTAGCCTACAACTAGTTGTCCACAGTTAGATGTACAGAAATAAATCGATAAATATTATCTTGAATCAATCCACGACCCAGTGTATACGTATCTCAGTATTGATCACAACTCAAACTATATATATTTTGGAATCAACCTCAACCCTGTATAGCTAACTCCAACATTCACATATAGAGTGTCTATGGTTGTTCCGAAATATATATAGATGTGTCGACATGATAGGTCGAAACATTGTATACGTGTCTATGGTATCTCAAGATTACATAATATACAATACAAGTTGATTAAGTTATGGTTGGAATAGATTTGTTACCAATTTTCACGTAGCTAAAATGAGAAAAATTATCCAATCTTGTTTTACCCATAACTTCTTCATTTTAAATCCGTTTTAAGTGAATCAAATTGCTATGGTTTCATATTGAACTCTATTTTATGAATCTAAACAGAAAAAGTATAGGTTTATAGTCGGAAAAATAAGTTACAAGTAGTTTTTGTAAAGGTAGTCATTTCAGTCGAAAGAACGACGTCTAGATGACCATTTTAGAAAACATACTTCCACTTTGAGTTTAACCATAATTTTTGGATATAGTTTCATGTTCATAATAAAAATCATTTTCTCAGAATAACAACTTTTAAATCAAAGTTTATCATAGTTTTTAATTAACTAACCCAAAACAGCCCGCGGTGTTACTACGACGGCGTAAATCCGGTTTTACGGTGTTTTTCGTGTTTCCAGGTTTTAAATCATTAAGTTAGCATATCGTATAGATATAGAACATGTGTTTAGTTGATTTTAAAAGTCTAGTTAGAAGGATTAACTTTATTTGCGAACAAGTTTAGAATTAACTAAACTATGTTCTAGTGATTACAAGTTTATAACGTTGAATAAGACAGCTTTTTATGTATGAATCGAATGATGTTATGAACATCATTACTACCTCAAGTTCCTTGGATAAACCTACTGGAAATGAGAAAAATGTATCTAGCTTCAAAGGATCCTTGGATGGCTTGAAAGTTCTTGAAGCAGAATCATGACACGAAAACAATTTCAAGTAAGATTTCCACTCGAAATAAGATTGTTATAGTTATAGAAAGTGAATTTGTCACACCCCCAGTTAGGGCCTGGGTGAAATGTGACTTAATATCAAATCAACCAACATATTATAATATACGAGAACAATACTAAATGATAAAACAAACTTTATTGAGCACGCAGCGGAAAATGAAACGTAGTTACAATGATAGGAGTAACAATAATGGAAATGTTCACATGCAGAAGTAATAAATGCGATATCTCTTGATCCTATGTCCAAGTAGCATCACATAAGCAGTAAGTATAAGAGCTTGAATCAAACAGCACCTGAGACAAAACATGCTAAAGTGTCAACCAAAAGGTTGAGTGAAGTTCATAGGTTTAACAAATAACTTTGACCGTTTGTTTTAGACCACAAGATTTAATTTGTAAGGTTGATCTCCCGCAGGATCAAAAAGTTATGCCAGTGCGTGATATTTAGACTAAACGTTCAAGTTTGCCCCATGACAAGTTGTGTCTGTCCTTGTCGGTTTAAATTTCATTATCAAGTAATACAAAGACTGAGTCAAATGTATCGGGGACGTTACTCCCGATAGGCCTATCCCCAATAATTAAGAATGCCGCAGCAATTAAAAATATCACTGTAGGGACTTAGTCGGACATAGCCGGGTATAGCATAGTTTTAACAGTTGGTACTAATATTTAGACTAGACTTTCAAGTTTACCCCATGTCAAGTTATCGTTTATACTTGTCGGTTGGGGCTTACTGGTCATAGCCCAACATATCACAGTTTAATAGTTGATACGTGTAAGTACTGATATTTAGACTAGACTTTCAAGTTTACCCCGTAACAAGTTATCGTTTATACTTATCGGTTGGGGGCTTGCTGGTCATAGCCCAAAATATCACAGTTTAATAGTTAATACGTGTAAAACAGTTATAAAAGTTGTGCATGTATTCTCACCCCAAAAGTTATAAAACAGTTATGAAACAGTAAAAAGTGGGGCTATGAATTCACGTATATAAATATTGTAAAACAGTTATTAAAAATTGCATGTTAAAAATTTAAAAGCAAGCATGTGTCTCACCCCATAGTTTCAAAACAGTAATGAAATAGTAAAAAGTGGGGCTATGAATTCACGTATATAAATATTGTAAAACAGTTATTAAAATATTGCATGTTAAAAATTTAAAAGCAAGCATGTGTCTCACCCCATAGTTTCAAAACAGTAATGAAATAGTAAAAAGTGGGGCTATGAATTCACGTAGATAAATATTGTAAAACAGTTATTAAAATATTGCATGTTAAAAATTTAAAAGCAAGCATGTGTCTCACCCCATAGTTTCAAAACAGTAATGAAATAGTAAAAAGTGGGGCTATGAAATTCACCTTAGTAAGTAGAGAGAGTTATTCCTCAGAATAGAGAGTTGAACGAGTGAGCAAGAAAGTCAACCTATTGACATTTAAGAGTAGTTAAGTGTTTTGCCCATGTTTAAGTTTAAGTATGTGTTTAAGTATAGTTTGTTTTACTAAGTTTCTATTCCTAGTAAGTTACTATTTTTATAAAGTTTCTATTTTTAGAAAGTTTCTTATTTTACTAAGTTTCTATGACTAGAGAGTTTCTACTTTTATGAGTGTTTCCATTTTAGGATACTTGCCGTATTAGATAAGCTTCCAATCACCCCTTTCCCTTCGAATGGCTAATTTAGATCTAGGGGCTTGAGCCATAGGACCCTTTAAATCGGAAGTCCAAACCCTCTGCCTAGAATCTCGTAGAAACCATTCGTCAAGAAAGTTCGAAGATCTATACATCTCTAATACATATCCCAAAATGTTTGTGTGCTACAATATAAGTAGTAGGTTATAGGTGCTAGTAATAGTAATAGTATATACATGTTAAGTACTAGTATAAGTAGTATTAGGGTTTAAGGTTTTAATATGTATATGTATATATAAAAATATATATATATTTTTTTTTTACATGTATATATGTATATATAAATCTAGGTGTGTTTATGGATAACAAGTTTATAATATGAATATGAATTAACAAAGATTAAAGTTTATGTAAATAGTTTAGGGTTTATGTTATACCTTTGAAGATTCAAGATAATTAACAAAGAAAAGATGAACACGATGAAGATGGAAGATCAAAGCCTTAAAAATCTTGAAGAACTCCTTGAAGATTCTTGAAGAACACGAAGAACAAGCTTGAAGATCCGAATACCACAAGAGAGGGAGAGGGAGAGATTGTTTTTGAGAGGATTTTGGTGTGATTTGTGAATGAGAAACTAGGATTTTATATAGTGCAAGTATTAGAGTGTTAGTCAACATAAGGATGTTCTAATTAATGATTTTATTTTGTTTTATAATTTTTAGTCAACAATAGGTGGTACTAGTTTATATATATATTTTATTTTAATTTTTAGTCAACATAAGGATGTAATTGTTTAAGATTCTTTAGTCTCATTATTATTACTATTATTACTATTATTATTTTTACATTTACTACATGATAAGTATTATTTCTTTTTACTAATTCATGACTTGTATATATTTAGTTCCCAATTGTTTTATTATTTATATAAATGTCAATTTTTATTTATTACTTATAGGTTATTAGTTATAATATTACATAAATGCATAAATTTTAATTAGCAGTGAGTGTCGACTAACAGTTTATTATTTTCATCTTTTATTAACTTGTCAATTATTGCACAAAGTTAATTAATATGTTTTCTAACTCTTAACACTTAACAATTGTTGATTAAAGTTTGATCATTAAGTTTTAATTATATTGTTTGGGCATTTAATATTGAAAAAATATAGAATGGAAAAATGAGGGTCGTTATAGTACCTCCCCGTTATTGAAAACTTCGTCCCGAAGTTTTTAGGTAGTTTTCTCGTTTGCATCAGCAGTTGAGAAGAGATGGGGATATTTCCGTTTCATATGGTCTTTGCGTTCCCAGGTATATTCGGGGCCTCTACGCGAATTCCACCGGACTTTAACGATAGGTATATTGCTTTTACGCGTTTGTTTGACCTCTCCTTCCATGATTTCTATAGGTTCTTCAACGAAGTGCATTTGCTCATCAATGCGGACATCATCCAGAGGAATAACGAGTGTGTCATCGGCAAGACACCGTTTAAGATTTGAGACATGAAACACATCATGTACTTGACTAAGTTCGGTTGGCAGTTCTAATCGGTATGCCACGGGACCGACTCTTTCAGTGATTGTGAATGGTCCAACATATCGTGGACTGAGTTTACTTCGCTTACCGAAGCGGACAACACCTTTCCAAGGGGATACTTTCAACATGACTTTATCTCCAACTTGGTATTCGATGTCTTTTCGTTTCTTATTGGCATAGCTTTTCTGTCGGCTACGGGCAGTTTCTAAACGTTGCTTGATTTGAACGATCTTTTCGGTAGTTTCGTGAATAATTTCAGGACCAGTTAAATGTCTGTCCTCAAGTTCATCCCAACACAAAGGAGATCTACACTTCCGTCCATATAAAGCTTCAAAAGGTGCAGCCTTAATGCTGGAGTGATAACTGTTATTATAAGAAAATTCAACCAAAGGTAGATGTCTATCCCATCCTTTGCCGAAATCGATTGCACAAGCACGTAGCATATCCTCCATAGTTTGAATGGTTCGTTCACTTTGACCATCGGTTTGCGGATGATAAGCTGTACTCATGTCGAGTTGAGTTCCAAGAGCAGATTGTAAAGTTTTCCAAAATCTAGAAACAAATCGACTATCGCGATCAGAAATGATCGAGATAGGAACACCATGACGTGAGACGATTTCTTTAATATAAAGCTGTGCTAATCTCTCCATCTTGTCGGTTTCCTTGATTGGTATGAAATGTGCAGATTTAGTAAGACGATCAACTACGACCCAAATAGTATCGTTACCGTTCGAAGTCTTAGGTAACTTAGTAACGAAGTCCATAGTGATACCTTCCCACTTCCACTGCGGAATGTCGGGTTGTGTCAACAGACCAGAAGGCTTTTGATGTTCGGCCTTGACTTTCAAACAAGTGAGACACTTACTAACATAAGTAGCAATATCGGCTTTCATGTTAGGCCACCAGTAGAATTCCTTCACATCGTGATACATCTTACTGGAACCGGGATGGATAGAATATCTAGTCTTATGTGCTTCATCCAAGACTAGTTCGCGAAGATTACCAAAACGAGGAACCCAGATTCTATTGCCAAAGTACCGTGTACCATTAGCTTTCACTTGAAGTTGGTTCTCAAAACCAATAGGTCCTTCACCTTCGATAAGTGTCGGTCTAATAGCTTCCAATTGAGCTTCACAGATTCGTGAAATAAGATTCGATTTGATTTTTAGGTTTAAAGCACGAACACGTTTAATATCATCTTTTCGACTAAGGGCATCGGCAACTACATTCGCCTTGCCAGGATGATATTTCAGCTCACAATAATAATCGTTCAATGTCTCGAGCCATCGACTTTGCCTCATATTCAGCTGTTTTTGATCAAAGATGTGTCGAAGACTTTTATGGTCAGTGTACACCGTAAAGTGATTACCATAGAGATAATGTCTCCATATCTTTAATGCAAATACCACGGCACCTAACTCTAGGTCATGTGTGGTATAGTTTACTTCATGTTTCTTCAACTGTCTAGATGCATAGGCGATAACCTTCTCTCGTTGCATTAAAACACAACCAAAGCCATGCTTTGAGGCATCGCAGTAAACAACAAAGTCGTCGGTACCTTCAGGTAAAGAAAGAATCGGGGCTGTGGTCAACTTCTCCTTCAGAATCTTGAAAGCAGATTCCTGTTCTTCGGACCACTCAAATTTCTTCCCTTTTTGAGTCAGCTTTGTAAGAGGTTTGGCAATGAGAGAAAAATCTTTTATAAACCTTCGATAGTAACCGGCAAGTCCCAAAAATTGACGAATATGCTTTGCAGTCTTTGGTATCTCCCAGTTCTGAGTAGCAGTAATCTTAGCTGGATCGACATGTATTCCGTTTCTATCAACAACATGTCCGAGAAATTGTACGGTTTTGAGCCAAAACTCGCACTTAGAAAATTTAGCATAAAGTTGTTCCTTTCGTAAGAGTTCAAGAATCATGCGCAAATGTTGCTCATGCTCTATCTCATTCTTCGAATAGATCAAGATGTCGTCAATGAATACGATGACAAATTTGTCAAGATACGGTTTACAAACACGATTCATGAGGTCCATGAACACGGCAGGAGCATTAGTTAAACCAAAAGGCATGACACAGAATTCATAGTGCCCATAACGAGTGCGAAAAGCAGTCTTAGGAATATCGGATTCCTTGACCTTGAGTTGGTGATAACCGGATCTTAAATCAATCTTTGAATAAACACTTGACCCTTGAAGTTGGTCAAATAGATCATCAATACGTGGCAACGGATAACGGTTCTTGATAGTAAGTTTGTTAAGTTCGCGGTAATCAATGCACATCCTTAATGTACCATCCTTCTTTTTAACAAACAGAATAGGAGCTCCCCAAGGGGACGAGCTTGGACGAATGAAACCTTTATCCAATAGTTCTTGGAGTTGGTTAGATAATTCCTTCATTTCGGAAGGTGCTAAACGGTATGGTGCTTTAGCAACAGGAGCAGCACCAGGAGTTAAATCAATTTGGAATTCAACTTGTCGAGGAGGTGGAATACCCGGAAGATCTTCGGGAAACACATCGGGAAAGTCTTTAACTACTGGTACATCTTCAATTCGCTTATCTTTCGATTCAATCAGATTAACGTGGGCTAGAATAGCTGGATAACCTTTCATAAGGTATTTGCGGGTTTTAATACAGGAGATAATATTGAGATTGGAACCACTCTTTTCACCTTGGATAATAAGAGTCTCTCCATTTCCTAATGGAACATGAACGGTTTTATCGTAACACATGATCGCAGCTCTTAATGGACGTAACCAATCCATTCCAACTACGACATCGAAACTTCCTAGCTCGACCGGCAAAAGGTCTATCTTAAATTCTTTGCTGGCTAAGATTAGGTTGCAGTTTTTATAAATTTTATCAACTTTCATGATCTTTCCATTGGCTACTTCTACTAATCGTTTAGTTTCTAAGGGTTGAGGCTTTTCAGTAAATAGGGTACAAAATTCATTAGATACGTAACTTCGGTCGGCACCAGTATCGAATAAAATAGTTGCGTAGCAATTATTGACGAGATACGTACCCGTGATGACCTCATCTTCATCTCGGGCTTCAGCAGCAGTAATAACAAATGCACGACCCTTTGCAGCAGTAGTATTGGCTCCAGTAGCAGGATTATCTCTCTTCTTAGGGCAATTTGGACTAATGTGTCCCTTTTCCCCACAAGTATAACAAGTAGGAGGAGCTTTGGCAGGAACAATAGATTTATTCTTTGGAGGAGTCCTACACGTCTTAGCTACGTGTCCCACTTTCTTACACAACGAACAAGTGGCAGTGCACTGCCCCGGGTGATGCCTTTCACAACGAACACAAAAAGGATAAGTGCCCTTATAATTCGTACTTGTACTATCCATAAGCTTTTTACTAACATTCTGATTAGAACCTTGAGACGGCTCAAACTTCCTCTTACCATCATTACCCTTGGTTTCAACTTGCTTATTGGCCGACGCCCTTCTTCTCTTGGCCAACATGAGATTTTGTGCCATGAGAATCACAGCATCCAAAGTAACCTTCTCAGCAGCAATAACATTCCCTTGAACATCCTCGGGAAGACCTTCAATATACCGCTCAATTCTTCTAGCTTCAGTAGGAAACATTTCAGGACATAGAGTAGAAAGCTCCAGATAACGATTGGTATAATTCTCAATGTCAGTACCCTTGACCCTGAGTTCCCAGAACTCAGCTTCAAGCTTCTGAACTTGACTCCTTGGGCAGAATTTGTTGACCATCATACTTTTGAGTTCGTCCCATGGAATTGCATTAGCATTATTAATTCCTACGGACTTGGCATAAGCAGTCCACCAAGTTAAAGCATTACCACCCAACGAGCTAGTGGCATACTTTACTCGATCATCATCACCACAGTTGCAAATACGGAAAATAGATTCCATCTTTTCGAACCAACGAACTAGTTCGACAGCTTCTTCGTTTCCCTTAAAAGCGGGAGGGTGACAGTTTGTAAAGTCCTTGTAGGAACAAGGTTTTGGTTGAGTATTAGCATGATTAGCTTGGGCGTTGCCTTGGGCAGCAGCGAGTAACTGTTGGAATTGCTCAGTAGTTAACACAACGTTGTTAACGGTAGGTGCAGCTGGACGAACCATGATGTCACTACATAAAAGTGAACATATGTTTGATAAGTTTAACAAGTTATAAGTTTGAGTAATCACAAGTATGAATAAACTAAAGTATTGATATCGCATGATATTAATAAAACACTTTATATTATTAGAACGAGGCATTAAATAAGCCTTTATTACACGATTCGGAAATAGAAATTGTTTAAGGCACAGCCTTTACATAGATGGAAAATAGGAAAAATAACTAGGAAATATTAAGATTGAAGTAGTCTTCATATTTCGTCTCCAACCTTCTTCATAAACTCCTCAACTTTCTCATTTTTCGTCTTTTGTTTCTCATAGAGATACTCGAAGTTGTCATAAAGGTTGGTAACACGACTGTTTACGGCATTAGTGTTGTACTCTCTTATGGCAAGTTGTTCGTCGACTCGACCTTTCTCCATTTTCATTCGGACATCAACATCCTCCTTGAGGTAAGCAAGTGATTGCTTTCCCCAGCGAGTGTTGCGTTCTTCCTCGCACTTTAGCATCAGCAACTCCTTTCTTAGCTCGACGTTTTCTTTCATAAGTTTCTTCATTCGACGATCCACTCTTTCCATGTGGCGAAGTAGACCTCCAATGTTTCTCTCGGTATCATTTCGTAATCTCATGATTTCATACTTAGGACCATCATAAAAAGGAGATCGGGCTCTCTTCCTTGATGGACTAACTTCTTCATGCCGTTTTCCCTTATCTTGGGTTCTCGGAGTTGGGTAGTATTGAGGAGACCCATGTGAATCTAAAATAGTATTCGGGCTATAATTCAGCGGTGGTGAAGCAGGACTATAAAGAGGACTTCGAACTGGTCTCGAAGTTGAAGAGTGTCCAACACCTACTTCGGTGGTAGGGTTGTGAGTTGCTTTGTTGGGCTTGTTAACGTTTGAGCTTGACATCCTATCATTAGGAAAGAGACCTTGATTAGAATCTTTGAGTCAAGTTTATTAAAGCATAATTGTTAAGATTATACGACAATCCTAAGTGCTTTAAGTCTAAGGCAGGAAAGGTTATAGTTTCCTAGATTGCTAAGGCACCCTAGCTAACAAGTAAGGCACACATAAAAATGCAATCCTGGTTCTCTATAACAGCCTGGTTTGCTCTGATACCAATCTGTCACACCCCCAGTTAGGGCCTGGGTGAAATGTGACTTAATATCAAATCAACCAACATATTATAATATACGAGAACAATACTAAATGATAAAACAAACTTTATTGAGCACGCAGCGGAAAATGAAACGTAGTTACAATGATAGGAGTAACAATAATGGAAATGTTCACATGCAGAAGTAATAAATGCGATATCTCTTGATCCTATGTCCAAGTAGCATCACATAAGCAGTAAGTATAAGAGCTTGAATCAAACAGCACCTGAGACAAAACATGCTAAAGTGTCAACCAAAAGGTTGAGTGAAGTTCATAGGTTTAACAAATAACTTTGACCGTTTGTTTTAGACCACAAGATTTAATTTGTAAGGTTGATCTCCCGCAGGATCAAAAAGTTATGCCAGTGCGTGATATTTAGACTAAACGTTCAAGTTTGCCCCATGACAAGTTGTGTCTGTCCTTGTCGGTTTAAATTTCATTATCAAGTAATACAAAGACTGAGTCAAATGTATCGGGGACGTTACTCCCGATAGGCCTATCCCCAATAATTAAGAATGCCGCAGCAATTAAAAATATCACTGTAGGGACTTAGTCGGACATAGCCGGGTATAGCATAGTTTTAACAGTTGGTACTAATATTTAGACTAGACTTTCAAGTTTACCCCATGTCAAGTTATCGTTTATACTTGTCGGTTGGGGCTTACTGGTCATAGCCCAACATATCACAGTTTAATAGTTGATACGTGTAAGTACTGATATTTAGACTAGACTTTCAAGTTTACCCCGTAACAAGTTATCGTTTATACTTATCGGTTGGGGGCTTGCTGGTCATAGCCCAAAATATCACAGTTTAATAGTTAATACGTGTAAAACAGTTATAAAAGTTGTGCATGTATTCTCACCCCAAAAGTTATAAAACAGTTATGAAACAGTAAAAAGTGGGGCTATGAATTCACGTATATAAATATTGTAAAACAGTTATTAAAAATTGCATGTTAAAAATTTAAAAGCAAGCATGTGTCTCACCCCATAGTTTCAAAACAGTAATGAAATAGTAAAAAGTGGGGCTATGAATTCACGTATATAAATATTGTAAAACAGTTATTAAAATATTGCATGTTAAAAATTTAAAAGCAAGCATGTGTCTCACCCCATAGTTTCAAAACAGTAATGAAATAGTAAAAAGTGGGGCTATGAATTCACGTAGATAAATATTGTAAAACAGTTATTAAAATATTGCATGTTAAAAATTTAAAAGCAAGCATGTGTCTCACCCCATAGTTTCAAAACAGTAATGAAATAGTAAAAAGTGGGGCTATGAAATTCACCTTAGTAAGTAGAGAGAGTTATTCCTCAGAATAGAGAGTTGAACGAGTGAGCAAGAAAGTCAACCTATTGACATTTAAGAGTAGTTAAGTGTTTTGCCCATGTTTAAGTTTAAGTATGTGTTTAAGTATAGTTTGTTTTACTAAGTTTCTATTCCTAGTAAGTTACTATTTTTATAAAGTTTCTATTTTTAGAAAGTTTCTTATTTTACTAAGTTTCTATGACTAGAGAGTTTCTACTTTTATGAGTGTTTCCATTTTAGGATACTTGCCGTATTAGATAAGCTTCCAATCACCCCTTTCCCTTCGAATGGCTAATTTAGATCTAGGGGCTTGAGCCATAGGACCCTTTAAATCGGAAGTCCAAACCCTCTGCCTAGAATCTCGTAGAAACCATTCGTCAAGAAAGTTCGAAGATCTATACATCTCTAATACATATCCCAAAATGTTTGTGTGCTACAATATAAGTAGTAGGTTATAGGTGCTAGTAATAGTAATAGTATATACATGTTAAGTACTAGTATAAGTAGTATTAGGGTTTAAGGTTTTAATATGTATATGTATATATAAAAATATATATATATTTTTTTTTTACATGTATATATGTATATATAAATCTAGGTGTGTTTATGGATAACAAGTTTATAATATGAATATGAATTAACAAAGATTAAAGTTTATGTAAATAGTTTAGGGTTTATGTTATACCTTTGAAGATTCAAGATAATTAACAAAGAAAAGATGAACACGATGAAGATGGAAGATCAAAGCCTTAAAAATCTTGAAGAACTCCTTGAAGATTCTTGAAGAACACGAAGAACAAGCTTGAAGATCCGAATACCACAAGAGAGGGAGAGGGAGAGATTGTTTTTGAGAGGATTTTGGTGTGATTTGTGAATGAGAAACTAGGATTTTATATAGTGCAAGTATTAGAGTGTTAGTCAACATAAGGATGTTCTAATTAATGATTTTATTTTGTTTTATAATTTTTAGTCAACAATAGGTGGTACTAGTTTATATATATATTTTATTTTAATTTTTAGTCAACATAAGGATGTAATTGTTTAAGATTCTTTAGTCTCATTATTATTACTATTATTACTATTATTATTTTTACATTTACTACATGATAAGTATTATTTCTTTTTACTAATTCATGACTTGTATATATTTAGTTCCCAATTGTTTTATTATTTATATAAATGTCAATTTTTATTTATTACTTATAGGTTATTAGTTATAATATTACATAAATGCATAAATTTTAATTAGCAGTGAGTGTCGACTAACAGTTTATTATTTTCATCTTTTATTAACTTGTCAATTATTGCACAAAGTTAATTAATATGTTTTCTAACTCTTAACACTTAACAATTGTTGATTAAAGTTTGATCATTAAGTTTTAATTATATTGTTTGGGCATTTAATATTGAAAAAATATAGAATGGAAAAATGAGGGTCGTTATAGAATTAAAGTTTGAATATGATTATTACCTTGTATTAGAAAGATAACCTACTGTAATTAACAAAGGTTTCTTTGATCTTGGATGATTACTTGGAATGGATTTAGAAAACTTGGAAGTAAACTTGCAATCTTGGAAGTATTCTTGATTTTATGAAACTAGAACTTTTGAAATTTATGAAGAACACTTAGAACTTGAAGATAGAACTTGAGAGAGATCAAATAGATGAAGAAAATTGAAGAATGAAAGTGTTTGTAGGTGTTTTTGGTCGTTGGTGTATGGATTAGATATAAAGGATATGAAATTTTGTTTTCATGTAAATAAGTCATGAATGATTACTCATATTTTTGTAATTTTATGAGATATTTCATGCTAGTTGCCAAATGATGGTTCCCACATGTGTTAGGTGACTCACATGGGCTGCTAAGAGCTGATCATTGGAGTGTATATACCAATAGTACATACATCTAAAAGCTGTGTATTGTACGAGTACGAATACGGGTGCATACGAGTAGAATTGTTGATGAAACTGAACGAGGATGTAATTGTAAGCATTTTTGTTAAGTAGAAGTATTTTGATAAGTGTCTTGAAGTCTTTCAAAAGTGTATGAATACATATTAAAACACTACATGTATATACATTTTAACTGAGTCGTTAAGTCATCGTTAGTCGTTACATGTAAGTGTTGTTTTGAAACCTTTAGGTTAACGATCTTGTTAAGTGTTGTTAACCCAATGTTTATAATATCAAATGAGATTTTAAATTATTATATTATCATGATATTATGATATATAATATATCTTAGTATGATATATATACAGTTAAATGTCGTTACAACGATAATCGTTACATATATGTCTCGTTTCGAAATCATTAAGTTAGTAGTCTTATTTTTACATATGTATTTCATTGTTAATACACTTAATAATATATTTAATTATCATTTAACATAATTAATCAAGTGTATCAATATCTTAATATGATTCATATGTACCTAGTAAGACGTTGTTATAACGATAATCGTTATATATATCGTTTTCGAGTTTCTTAAATTAATAGTCTCATTTTTATGTATATAACTCATTGTTAAAATACCTAATGAGATACATACTTATAATAAAATCATGTTAACTATATATATAACCATATATATGTCATCGTATAGTTTTTACAAGTTTTAACGTTCGTGAATCACCGGTCAACTTGGGTGGACAATTGTCTATATGAAACCTATTTCAATTAATCAAGTCTTAACAAGTTTGATTGCTTAACATGTTGGAAACACTTAATCATGTAAATAACAATTTCATTTAATATATATATAAACATGGAAAAGTTCGGGTCACTACAAATACGGAGTTTTTAATTTTTTTCCAAATTTTATTAAAGAATTTTTTGAAGTAATCTATTTATCTATATATTCATATAAAGGTTTAAAATGATGATGTTATCATTTCATTTATTACTCTTTAATTTTTATAATGATGATGTCATTATTCAATATTAATTTTAGTTAAAAAAGATACAAAATAAAAATAAATAAATATCGATAATATATGAATGTCAATTTAGAAGGCAAAAATAATTAAAAAAATATCATTTAATATTTAATAAGGTATTACTGTTTTATAAATATAGATATCTCGGAGCATCGACATCATATATTATCATAACTCTTTTTCTCAATATGTACAAACCTTTACAACTATTTTTCTCAATCTCCACCATATTATTCAATAACATTTTGTTTTCAAAAGTAGGTATAAACTTTCATGTCATTGTTAATAGTTTTTTCAAAGAATTATTCTCTTTTATGTGTTGTTTGATTGTGAAATTTATCACAACTTGAATGTTTTATTATTGTATGTTTGTTAAACAACAATATTCTGAAAACCAATACATTACGTCAAATCATATTGCGACTATGCAAAATGAAGTTATATAGTATGATATAAGAATTCAAAAATAATCATGATTTTCGCGAGGTTGAACAAGGTATTTTCAATCCCTCTTTTAATGTTAAATAAATACCATTTATAACAAGGAAAATAGTAATTGTAATAAAAATTGGAAGATAGTAGTGGAAGAATGAAGGTAGTTCATTTATTTCGACTAAATTAACGACAAGTTTCTTAGTCGAAATCCGTGATCTTACGGCTCATTAAACCAAATGACTTTAACATTTACATTCACTTAATATCTAAAACAGATCATTAAATTGTTTCGTTTAAACAAACCCTCGGTATATATATATATATATATATATATATATATATATATATATATATATATATATATATATATATATATATATATATATATATATATATATATATATATATATATATATATATATATATATATATATATATATAAATGATTTGTAATATTTTTCAGGGTATATAACGAAACTATTTACTGTATCCTCTTTACAAAATGTTCGTTTTCTTTTTTAAATAAAATTTGTTAGCATTTGTTGAGTATATTTGTACCAATCGTCGACGTGCGCATTTTAATTATAAATTACTAAAACAATGTTTAATGTATAGAGCGAAACTATTTTCCACAGCAACACACGGTTGGATCCCACTCGTTATTATTATTATTTTTGTGCAAAAAACGAAAAAACTTTATACCTAACGCAATTCATCGAAAAAAGAAAAGTCCGAACAAGAATACAACAGAAGAAACCAACAAGACTCGAGACTAGAAAGCAAAACCGACGACAACAAACGACGGGCTCTCGCTATCTACACCCGAGCCGTACTAAAGCAAACAAACACAAACTAAAGAAGCAAAAAAACTAACCTATCGAGCTAAAACTCCTAACAACAAACAATCCAAATAAACAGAAAACACCAACCAACCGAACAAATCGAAAACATTAAGCTGCCTTACAAGATTTTGTAATAGTTTCAACAACCTTACCATCAATTTGGGCCCGTGTTGCTTCTTACACGATCGAGTAAGAATATTAGACGACCTGTTACCAATCAAAGTCGTCATATAATGTGACAACACTCCTTGATCCACTAATCCCTCAAAAATTCGGACTTCTTCTCGCCCGTAACCACACCCCGACACTAGTCTAACCAAATGTTATTAATTAATTAATTAGTTGGATAGGATGGAAAATTATGATAACAAAATTATACCAAAAGTATCTTGTACTCATCTACCTTTATTTTGGCATTTAACTTTGATTCACACTTATTGTGTGTACGAGACTTTTTATTACTCATAATCGATGATGTGACACTCGTTTTAAATTATGTGTCAATTACATGTTTTAACTGACATGGTGATAAAGTTATTACATCATTAATTTTTTTTGAACGGCAAGCTTGCATCAGCGTATCATTTATTTCAACGACACTCATCATTTGCACATACACACGCGTTCGGGCAGGAAACTCGAACCATATTACAGGGATCCGAACCTTAAACCATCCGAGGGGCAGGCGGGTCGGATATGGGTCCTGAATAGGTTGGTAAAACCTTCCCAGGGGCAACTCGGCTTATGGTAAGTAAGCCTACCACGAGTATTTTTAAAGAGTGGGACTCGAACTTGAGTCCACTCTCCCCCTTGCCCTGGCCCCACCTAAGTGAAACCAAGGATACCAACCAGCCACTGCTATGTTGGTGTTATTACATCATTAAAGATATCACTTAATGTCGGATACATAAAATATTACTCCATCCGTTTCAATTCAATAGTCCACAAGATAAAAAATACACCGTTTAAAAAAAATGACTGACATATATTTTTTGTCTACTTTTCAGTTTTACCCCTTACTTTTACTTATATTTTTATCTTATTTAAATAAAGTAAGGATATGAAAGTATTATAATCAATTATTCTTATCTATTTATTGAAGTGAATTACTAATTTGAAAAGGACAAAAAAGTAAATCAAAACTATCTAATTGGAGGAAGTAATAACTATAAATGAAAGTTTAATACGCACATCGTATATCAAAATTAAGTTTATACATCGGAATAGACTGCAAATCAACAATATTTATATTCTGAAACACTAATCTTATATCATCAAACAATCGTTACCAACTTCCATTTTTGAGAGCCACCCTACATGAGTCCATACAAAAGTCATGTCAGAGATTTTTATAAGAACGGCAGTATCGACATCATCTAGAGGTACACCTGGCAATTGAGACCCATTCTTTTAAGTTTGGATCAAATAGGTCAAGCTTTCGAGTCAATTGGATCCTGAAAAAAAATTATGCGCCACAATATAAATCAAAACTAAAAAAAATGTCCAATGAGTTTTTTCCAACCTATTAGGTCATATACAAAATATAAAATAACGGGTCAAATGAGTATCAAATCCTAAAGTTCAATACATAGAGACAGGTCGAATGGGTTATGTGAATGGGTCATATGGTGTAACGACTCAACCCGTTATATATATATATATATATATATATATATATATATATATATATATATATATATATTATATATATATATAGTGGTAGGATCAAGGGGGAAGTAACCAATCGGGGGGAAGCGGGGGGAAGCAAAACTTTTTTTTTTTTCGTTTTTTGAAAAAACTTTGTTCACGAACATTATAGATTGGATGAAAATATGAACATTTAATAAGACACTTTGTGATAAAGGTTTTTATTTTGGCGGAAAAATGCTCGAAGAAGTAATATATAACAGTTATCTTGTTTTTCGAGCGTATGTTGAGGTTTTAGATATTAGGATTTAGATATTAGGGTTTATAGGGTTTAGATATTAGGGTTTAGAAATTTAGGGTTTAGGGTTTAGATTTAGGGTTTAGGGTTTAGATTTAGGGTTTAGATTTAGAATTTAGATTGAGTTTTTAACACGAACGGTTTAGAGTTTAGGGTTTAGGGTTTAGGGTTTGGGGTTTTGGGTTTAGGGACTAAACCCAAAACACCAAACCCTAAACCCTAAGCCCTAATCCCTAAACTCTAAATCTGGCTAAATTTTACTTCACAAAACATGAAAAAACAAACGTTTTCACGATCAATATTATCTTGAATGTTATTTTTGTCGATCATTTTCTCACCTAAATAATAACATTCATCACGAAGTGCCTTCTCTAAATGTTCATATTTTCGTGTGATCTTGATGCCTGAAAAAAAATTCCAAAAAAAAAAAAATTTTTTTTTTTTTTGCTTCCTCCCGCTTCCCCTCGATTGTTTCTTCCCCATTGATCCTGCCCATATATATATATATATATATATATATATATATATATATATATATATATATATATATATATATATATATATATATATATTAATTATATGGCTGACCACCTCTGTCAGCCTTAAGGTGCGACGCACCATTTCTAGCCGCGGCGCGGCTCACAATGGATGCTGAAGGTCTGCAGCTAGCACAGCCTTGGGTCCCAATTTACTCGTTAACCCGCGGCGAGCCTTTATTACCCGCGACTCGGCTTAGGTCGTGGACTGATGTTGTTTTCAATTTGTTACATAAGTCCCAAATTTACAATCATTAAACGCGTGTTAAATTACGAGCACTTCCCAAAAGCATGGTTAATAAAGTTTACATGTTTTCACCCACGATTTATGTAATTTAACAACCGGGCCACATTCGCCCATTACAAAACAAAATATAAGTTTCGACCCGACAAGTTTAAATGCCAAACAAGACCCGAGCATGGTATTTGGGGTTAAACTACCCAATCCTAGGTCGAACTTTAAAAGCAATCTTCTAGCATAATCAAAAGGGGAAGACCCCTAGTCCACAAGCTTACCCTTGCCCTTATCAACACCGGAACCTAAAAAGAGTAAACAACGAGAGGGTAAGCAAAACGTCTAGTGAATGAAATAATTATACATCTACATATATAATCTACTTACTTGCAAACATTTACACAATTACCGCATACATGCAAGCAATCTAATTAGCATACCATCGCAAAGTATAACGCTAAAAGTCCCCAATACCGCAAGCTAGCACAATCAATGGCATATAATTCATACAATATAATATGCTAATAATAATACAACACCTAACCATGCTTAACCATAAGTACAAGGGAATGGAACTCGCAAAAGACCATCGGTGTTAAGAACAACCATTGGTGTACATACACATTGTACCACCAACCCCCATAAGTGGTATCGAACTCACGAACTTAAACCCACTCGTCATGCCCAATGTGGTATTGAACTCACGAACTTAAAACCCACATCACACGTCAACCCACATGACACATGTTCAACATTTGTACTTACAACACCACCCTTAGGCCTAAACCACCAATAATCACTAAAGCTAGTGAGCATGGTCCTAATCCACCCAAATACACCTCATTTGGTCTTTAAGTACATGCTAGTGCAATTTTAACCCCAAAACTCATTTTGAACTTGCAATGGGTCAAACACTAAACTTGTAAGTCTCCTATACCAAATCACTAGTTAATCAAGTTTATTAGTGAACTTAACCAATATTAGTTCATAATATTAGCAATTTCAGTAACCAACCCAAAATCACCATTATTAGGTTTCCTACACTTTCAACCAACCCATAAACCCCTAATTTTTGCCCAATCTAGGGTTTAAACACTTGTAAGTCTCAAATATGAACATTAAGCACAATTAATTCACAAGATTCAGGTTAGAGACTTACCACAACACTCAAAGAGATGCTAGGAGGTAGGAACACACAAGATTTAGCTCGATCTAGCAATAACCCACTTGAAAAGCTCACAAATCTTCTCTCTCTCTCTAACTTTCTCTCTCTAACAGAAGAGGAAGAAGATAAGGTTGGTGAATGGGGTAAATGAGCTCCATCAGCCTTTTTGTGACCATAAATTCGGCCATATATGAAAAGACCATAATACCCATCATTATATTTAATTCAAAACAAGAATCGCAAACTAAGCGTAGCCGCGCCGCGCCGCGGCTCAAAGCACAAAATGATTCTAGCATCTTTTATTGAATATATATACACTATGTACGTTCGAGTTTCGGGTCTTACATATGGGTCGAGCTCATCTGTTAACCATTTATGAAAGCATTAATGGTTGTATCAATTCTTATGTATATTAATATTTTCTTATATATATATATATATATATATATATATATATATATATATATATATATATATATATATATATATATATATATATAAAATAAATTTTCATAATAAATATATTATTAACTAAAACGATATAATAAATGTAAAAAATCAAATGTTAAAGTATATGACCTTTTTGGACCTATTTGACCCATTTGATCCATTACCCGTTTCGACCTGTTACCCAAACCGACCCAACCTGACCCGTTTGGATTCATTAAAATTTTTACCCGTTCGATCCATGACCCATTTCAACCAAAAACCATTTTGACCCGTTACCCAAACCTGAAATGTCCCGTTCATATCGATTATAAACGTTCCATATTAATTGATTTCGTTGCGAGGTTTTGACCTCTATATGAGACGTTTTTCAAAGACTGCATTCGTTTTTAAAACAAACCATAACCTTTATTTTATCGACAAGGTTAAAAAGACACCACCTAGATTATCCAGAAATGATAATCTAAAAATATCACACTTACACACTACCAATACATATTGGTTTACAATATTAATATGTTACAACAAAATAAATCTCGAATGCAGTTTTAAACAATATTATATAAGCATGCTGACACCAAATCTTGTCCACATATTAGCATGCAACAACAGAAGCTCTTAATAATCACCTGAGAATAAACATGCTTTAAATGTCAACAAAAATGTTGGTGAGTTATAGGTTTAACCTATATATTTATCAAATTGTAATAATAGATCACAAGATTTCATATTTCAATATACATCCCATACATAGAGATAAAAATCATTCATATGGTGAATACCTGGTAACCGACATTAACAAGATGCATATAAGAATATCCCCTATCATTCCGGAAAATCCATCGGACATGATAAAACAACATCGAAGTACTAAAGCATCCGCAACCATGGATGGGGTTCGTTAGGCCCAATAGCTCTATCTTTAGGATTCGCGTCAATTAGTAGATAGGTTTACTAATTCTTAGGTTACCAAGCAAAAAGGGGCATATTCGGCTTCGATCATTCACCCATATAATGTAGTTTCATTTACTTGTGTCTATTTCGTAAAACATTTATAAAACTGCATGTATTCTCATCCCAAAATATTAGATTTTAAAAGTGGGACTATAACTCACTTTCACAGATTTTTACTTCGTCGGGAAGTAAGACTTGGCCACTGGTCGATTCACGAACCTATAACAAATATGTACATGTATATCAAAGTATGTTCAAAATATATGTACAACATTTATAATACGTTTTAATGTTTTAAGTTTATTAAGTCAGCTGTCCTCGTTAGTAACCTACAACTAGTTGTCCACAATTAGATGTACAGAAATAAATCGATATATATTATCTTGAATCAATCCATGACCCAGTGTATACACGTCTCAGGCTAGATCACAACTCAAAGTATATATATTTTTGGAATAAACCTCAACTCTGTATAGCTAACTCCAACATTACTACATATAGAGTGTCTATGGTTGTTCCAAATAATATATATAGATGGGTCGATATGATATGTCAAAACATTTGCATACGCGTCTATGGTATCCCAAGATTACATAATATATTAGAATACATGTATAATACAATATAAGTTAGCTAGGATATGATTTGTATAGAATTGTTACAATATTTCCCGTAGCTACAACAATCAAAAAATATCCAATCTTGTTTTACCCATAAGTTCTTCGTTTTAAATCGGTTTTGAGTGAATAAAATTGCTATGGTTTCATATTGAACTCTATTTTATGAATCTAAACAGAAAAAGTATAGGTTTATAGTCAGAAATATAAGTTACAAGTCGTTTTTGTAAGAGGTAGTCATTTCAGTCGAAAGAACGACGTCTTGATGACCATTTTGAGAAACATACTTCCACTTTGAATTTAACCATGATTTTTGGATATAGTTTCATGTTCATAAGAAAAATTATTTTCCCAGAAGAACAATTTTTAAATCAAAGTTTATCATAGTTTTTAATTATCAAACCCAAAACAGCCCGCGGTGTTACTACGACGGCGTATATCCGGTTTTACGGTGTTTTTTCGTGTTTTCAGGTTTTAAATCATTAAGTTAGCATATCATATAGATATAGAACATGTGTTTAGTTGATTTTAAAATTCAAGTTAGAAGGATTAACTTTTGTTTGCGAACAAGTTTAGAATTAACTAAACTATGTTCTAGTGATTACAAGTTTAAACCTTCGAATAAGGTAGTTTTATATATATGAATCGAATGATGTTATGAACATCATTAATACCTAAATTTTAGTAGGTAAACCTACTAGAAATGATAAAAAAATAACTTGAGCTTCAAAGGATCTTTGGATGGCTTGAAAGTTCTTGAAGCAGAATCATGACACGAAAACAAGTTCAAGTAAGATTTCCACTCGAAATAAGATTGTTATAGTTATAGAAATTGAATCAAAGTTTGAATATGAGTATTACCTTGTATTAGAAAGATATCTTACTGTAAATAATAAAGATTTCTTGAGGTTGGATGATCACTTTACAAGATTGGAAGTAAGCTAGCAAACTTGGAAGTATTCTTGATTTTATGAAACTAAAACTTATAGAATTTATGAAGAACACTTAGAACTTGAAGATAGAACTTGAGAGAGATCAATTAGATCAAGAAAATTGAAGAATGAAAGTGTTTGTAGGTGTTTTTGGTCGTTGGTATATGGATTAGATATAAAGGATGTGTAATTTTGTTTACATGTAAATAAGTCATGAATGATTACTAATGTTTTTGTAATTTTATGAGATATTTCATGCTAGTTGTCAAATGATGGTTCCCACATGTGTTAGGTGACTTACATGGGCTTCTAAGAGCTGATCATTGGAGTGTATATACCAATAGTACATACATCTAAAAGCTGTGTATTGTACGAGTACGAATACGGGTGCATACGAGTAGAATTGTTGATGAAACTGAATGAGGATGTAATTGTAAGCATTTTTGTTAAGTAGAAGTATTTTGATAAGTGTCTTGAAGTATTTCAAAAGTGTATGAATACATATTAAAACACTACATGTATATACATTTTAACTGAGTCGTTAAGTCATCGTTAGTCGTTACATGTAAATGTTGTTTTGAAACCTTTAGGTTAACGATCTTGTTAAATGTTGTTAAACCATTGTTTATTATATCTAAAGAGATGTTAAATTATTACATTATCATGATATTATGATATATTAATATATCTTCGTATGATATATATACAGTTAAATGTTGTTACAACGATAATCGTTACATATATGTCTCATTTCGAAATCATTAAGTTAGTAGTCTTGTGTTTACATATGTAGTTCATTGTTAATATACTTAATGACATGTTTACTTATCATTTATCATGATTAAACATAGTGTATCAATATCTTTATATGATTCATATGTATTTAGTAAGATGTTGTTATAACGATAATCGTTATATATATCGTTTCGAGTTTCTTAATTCAATAAACTCAATTTTATGTATATAACTCATTGTTAAAATACCTAATGAGATACTTACTTATCATAATATCATGTTAACTATATATATAATCATAAATATGTCATCATATAGTTTTTACAAGTTTTAACGTTCGTGAATCACCGGTCAACTTGGGTGGTCAATTGTCTACATGAAACTCATTTCAAATAATCAAGTCTTAACAAGTTTGATTGCTTGACATGTTAGAAACATTTAATCATGAAAATATAGTTTTAAATTAATATATAATCATGGAAAAGTTCGGGTCACTACAGTACCTACCCGTTAAATAAATTTTGTCCCGAAATTTTAAGCTGTTGAAGGTGTTGACGCATCTTCTGGAAATAGGTGAGGGTATTTCAGCTTCATCTGATCTTCACGCTCCCAGGTGAATTCGGGTCCTCTACGAGCATTCCATCGAACCTTAACAATTGGTATCTTGTTTTGCTTAAGTCTTTTAATCTCACGATCCATTATTTCGACGGGTTCTTCAATGAATTGTAGTTTTTCGTTAATTGTAATCTCGTCTAATGGAATGGTGAGATCTTCTTTAGCAAAATATTTCTTCAAATTCGAGACATGAAAAGTATTATGTACGCTGACGAGTTGTTACGGTAAGTCAAGTCGGTAAGCTACTGGTCCGATACGATCTATAATCTTGAATGGTCCAATATATTGTGACGACCCGAGAATTTTCGATCAAATTTAAATTTAATCTTTATATGGTTTCGACATAATAAGAAAAGTCTGTAATATTGAGTCTCAAAATTTTGGAAACTATTTCATGAAAACATTTAACCTTGACCATGTCCATTGATTCACGAACCATTTCATTGTAAAAAGAAATGTATATATATAAATAACAATACATGTAAATAAATTATATTATATATATATATATATATGAACTATTATGTGATTTAGAAAGAATACTTAAACTTTTTATTTAAAACTGTTTATCCAAATATAAAGAGTAGATTGAATATACATAATTTATCAACGATTAATAAAATAGTAAATGAGTAAGGTTATACTTTGAGTTTAATTGTTTTAATGTATATAATTAATACATTCATCTAAGTGATAAAAACTGGATATGTAAAACATAAATTATATTTAGTAATTTGAATGTATATATGATGTATAAACATAAATATTATTATATGTATATCGATAAAATGTATAAATGTTAAATATATGTTATTATTAAATAATACATAATATGTAATATTAATATATAAAAATATAAATGCTACACTAATACTAATATTAATACTTTTACCATTATCATCAAATATTAATGCTAATATATGTATTATTGATATTATTATAATATATAATATATAAATATAAAAAAAAAAAATTAAAACATGTAAGTTTGTTATATCTTGTTTATTACTAGTATTTTTATTATTATTAAGATATTATTACTACCATTTATCATATAGGATCATTATTATTAGAAGTTATTTTTTTATAAGTTATTATCATTATCATTAATATTATTATTAGTATTATTTTGATATTTTTATTTTATTAATATAATTACTAACATAATTATTGATTATTAATATTAATTAAATATAATATAAATAAAATAAAAAGACATAAATTACGGATCATGTTAGCAGCCTTTTTTTGTTTCTTTCTTTTTTTCTTTTTCTCTCTGCATCTCTATTCTACTTGTGACAATACCTGTATCTATCACCAACCCTACCTTGAAGACTTTATCAATTAATTTTGGAGATAATTATACAAGCTGCATCTCATAATCCTACTCAACTAAATATCATTCAGATTTTTTTTATTTATTTGTTATTTTTTTTTATTTCTGTTCTTCATTCTGTTATATACCGTACCCCTTTAATCATAAAAATTATTCGAAATCAATTGAAAAAAATGGAATTACAGAAACATTCTAATTCATTGTTTGAAACTTTCTTCAAAATTACAAAAGCTAATTCGAAGAATCACTCAAGAATTTTGAAGTCAAACATTTGAAAGAAAAAGTCAAACCGAATGTTCTTTGAAGAATTCGACTTGGTTTTAAGTTTTTGGATCAATTGATGATACATATAGTTTTTAGGTATGAATTAAAAACTATTTCGTGTTATACATTTTTACTATAATTCAATAAAAATCAAAAATCATTTTTTTTTCTATACTCGACGAGTACAGCAGCTGGGCTGCTTTCTGTTTTTTATTTTTTTTTGTTTCAATAAATAGAAACGATTGAGATAGTTATTGATGGTGTCGAAGCAGTTAATTGCTGTTTCAATGTTTGGTGATTTGAGTTGGAATCGATTATACTTGGGAATGAAGAAGGAGGTAAAGGAAGTACCGATTAAATACAGATGGGTTCAGTAAATAATCAAAAAAATAAGAGCAGCAGAATGGTTTAGGAAGTGTGTTGGGTTTCGAGAGGTCACGGGTTCGAGTCCCGTCAGTGACATTTTTTTTGTGACTTTCTTCAAAGGTTGTTATTCCTTATTATTATTATTATTATTTCAATTATTATTATTGTTATTATTATTAAGTATTAAGAATATTATTGTTATTATTATTGTTATTGTTATTGTTAATACTAGTATTAGTAATTAAAATTGTTATCATATAAATAAAGATTACTAATATAACTATTATTACTACTATTAATATTATCATTATTGTTATGATCATTATTATCATTAAAATATTAAAACTATTATTATTAGTATTAACATTGTTATTGTTAACATTATATATTTTAAGTAAAGTATCATTTTATTATTAGAACTATTATTATTATTATTATTAATTATTATTCTTGTTATTGTTATTTGTATTATTATCATTAGTTATAGTTATTATTATTATCACGTGTATTATAATTATTATTAATATTAATGTTAAAATAAGTATTAGTTATCATTATTATGATTAAGATATTATTATTATTATTATTATTATTATTAAGTATTTGAATTATTATTAATAAGCATTAAGAATGTTACTTATTATTGTTACTACCGTTAATATAAGTAGTAATTACCAACTATTATTATCGTTAACATAACCCTAGTTACAATTATGATTATTATTATTATTGTTATTACTAATAATATTATTATCAATATAAGTATAAATATTAAATACTATGATTATTAATATTATCTTTATTAATCTCAAATACTATCATTTTTAAGCAAATAAATATTTTGTACATAAAATATATTAATTATATATACTACACTTATATTAAAACTCCACATAACTATATATATATAAAACCTACTAAAATTATTTATATAAACACTTACAAACAACAAATTATCGATTTTTAAATATAATATCAAACAAGTACGTATAACAATATATTAATATGACTATAAAAATATTAACCATTTGAATAAACATACAAATAAAAAATATATAATATTAATATAAAAATAATGTAATTAATAAACTTATATATATACTCATTCGAATACGATTATATGTATTAATGAATATACATATGATTTAGGTTCGTGAATCCGAGGCCAACCCTGCATTGTTCTATTATTCAATGTCGTCGTATGTATTTTTACTACAAAATACAGTAGGTGAGTTTCATTTGCTCCCTTTTACTCATTACATTTTTGGGCTGAGAATACATGCACTGTTTTAATAACTGTTTTACAATATTTATATGCGTGAGTTTCATTTGCCCTTTTTACTCTTTACGTTTTTGGGCTGAGAATACATGCAAATGCTTTATTAACTGTTTTACAATATTTATATGCGTGAGTTTCATTTGCTCCCTTTTACTCATTACATTTTTGGGCTGAGAATACATGCACTGTTTTAATAACTGTTTTACAATATTTATATGCGTGAGTTTCATTTGCCCTTTTTACTCTTTACATTTTTGGGCTGAGAATACATGCAAATGCTTTATTAACTGTTTTACAATATTTATATGCGTGAGTTTCATTTGCCTTTTTACCCTTTATATTTTTGGGACTGAGAATACATGCGCTGTTTTTATAACTGTTTTACGAAATAGACACAAGTAAATGAAACTACATTCTATGGTTGGATTATCTAATCGAATATGCCCTTTTTATTAAGTCTGGTAATCTAAGAATTAGGGAACAGACACCCTAATTGACGCGAACTCTAAAGATAGATCTATCGGGCCCAACAAGCCCCATCCAAAGTACTGGATGCTTTAGTACTTCGAAAATTATATCATGTCCGAAGGAGGATCCCGGAATGATGGGGATATTCTAATATACATATTGTGAATGTCGGTTACCAGGTGTTCAATCCATATGAATGATATTTTTGTCTCTATGTATGGGACGTATGCTTATGAGAAATGGAAATATGAAATCTTGTGGTCTATTAAAATTATGAAATGATTATTTATGCTAAACTAATGAACTCACCAACCTTTTGGTTGACACTTGAAAGCATGTTTATTCTCAGGTACGAAAGAAATCTTCCGCCGTGCATTTGATCATTTTAAAGATATTACTTGGAGTCATTCATGACATATTTCAAAAAACGTTGCATTCGAGTCGTTGAGTTTATCAAGATCATTATTAAGTCAATTATAATTAGATATATTATGAAATGGTATATATGTCTGTCAACTTCAGATGTAAATGAAAGATTGTCTTTTCAAAACGAATGCAATGTTTGTAAAATGTATTATATAGAGGTCAAATACCTCGCGATATAATCAACTGTTGTGAATCATTTATAATCGATATGGACTTCGTCCGGATGGATTAGGACGGGTCCTTTCAGTTGGTATCAGAGCGGTGGTCTTAGCGAACCAGGTCTGCATTAGTGTGTCTAACTGATAAGTCGTTAGGATGCATTAGTGAGTCTGGACTTCGACCGTGTCTGCATGTCAGAAGTTTTGCTTATCATTTCTGTCGGAAATCGTCTGCTTATCATTCTTAGGGAATCACTTGTCTATTATTCTTAGTCTAGACACATTTTACTGCATCGACTGCATGAATAGTGTATAGACGAAATTCATATCTTATCGTATCTGCTAATTTACATATTAGCGTATCTGTTATTGTTACCTTTGCCTGACAGTTTCCGTAGATTCCTCCGTAACTTATGGGATTTTAGTATTATATATGCATATGTAAATTATGTATTGCAGGGTACTAATCTACGTCCTATAATCTATTTCTTATCGAAAATCCTCCATCTGATCATATGAGATGAATCCTGCAACCAGTTCGAGTCCCTCAGATTCCGATAGCTATTCCGATAGTTATTCCGACAGCTATTCCGACATGGATATTCACCTAAGCTCCGAAAGCGGTGTTACCAGAATGAATGAATCAATCAACCATCCCCAAATCATCTGATGAGTTCGTAGTCGACTTAATCAATGGAGACGCGAAGAAGGCATTCCCTTCCACCAACCGAATTCACCTCTTGACAATGAACCTGAAGCGTTTACCGGCGAACCTGTTCGAGACACCATTTTCTCTCTCATTTACAGAGTATCTCGTCACGATCATATACTATCTCAGATTCTAAAACTCATTCATCCGTTCATCCGAACTGACAATCATCCCGGTATAATAGAAGAAGTCAACGAGCTTCGCGCCTGAGTTGCAGCCTTGAAAAATATAGTTCAAAACATACCAGCTTCAACAACATCACTGGCACCAACAGTACCATCAGTAACAGCACCAACACCATCAACAATCCATGCCTCAACATCTCATTCTATACCTCGAGTAAAATCATCGTTCTACGTATCGTTGTACATCTATTATCTTCGCTCTTCACGACGATTATGTAATCTCTAAAGTTTTAGAGATTATTTATTCTAGTTTCAACCGAAAAGCAAATGAGATTAATATCATATTAACTCATTAAATCCATGATTACATCTGAAGAAAATATATATGTATATACGTTTTCATAAAGATTGTAATTAAAAATTCTTTTGTACAAACTGTTAAAGGTGAAAATATTTTAACGGGTAGGTAATACCCGAGAAATATTTAGATTTCACATTAATAAGTTAAATTGTACATTCTTCGAATCTGATTCAACGGTCATTTACTATCCTAATTACACCCACAGATATACGTATCCGTTCACCGCAGAATAACCATTTTCATTCAATTTCATATTTGGATTTTGACTTATCAGAATCCAACAAGTGGCATAATGAAGAAAACATTGGACAATAATAAAACTTGTTAGAAACAAACAAATTAACTATGAGAAAATTTTGTTAAGAATCCACGCTAACTGTTCTTAGCTAACTGATCCCAGCTAACTGATTACATTTTATTTATCGCAATTTTTTTTATCGTCATTTAATTTCTGTTATTTACTTTACGCATTTTATTTATTGTCATTTAATTTCTGTCATTTATTTTTACGTACTTTAAATATCGGGACACGTATACAAGGTTTTGACATATCATATCGACGCATCTATATATATTATTTAGAATCACCATAGACACTCTATATGCAGTAATGATCGAGTTCTCTATACAGGGTTGAGGTTGATTCTATAATAATATATATACTTTGAGTTGTGATCGAGTCTGAGACGTATACGGGTCACGACACGTATTAATTAATTCGAATATTGTATATTAAATTATATATGAATTATTGGACTGTCAACTGTGGACTCTCAACTATGGACTGCCGACATTAGACAATTAAAATGAATTAAAATATTGTTTATAACATATGAAACTAAACATTTCTTCAAGTTTGCCACTTGACTTCATCTTAAACCTCATTTGTATCTTGATGATTACAACCTGCGTTCAAACCTTTCATGATTCTTGAAAACACCACAATCGATAGGATGAACCAACCGCACTTCATCTACGGAAGAAAAGATTGATGCATATAGTTATGCACTTAAAAAAAAAAAACTCTTGGAAACTGAGTAAACGTTTAACACATAACTGTGCTAATTTCTTTAGTGTTATTATTACCCAAAATAACTTTGCAGTTCTTCTTCAAAATAGCCAATTTTGTCACAGCTCCAGCAAGACAACTTCGACTTTTCGTACGAAACAACCTTATTATAACGTTGATATATACGCGTGCTCTTTTATTGTTACCAGGGAACCTTTCATATTCCACCATATTACCATCAGCGTTTAATCATCTAAAAACACAATTCTTCTGAAACCACCTCGGATTAATAACCGATAATTCAGATATCATAGCATTAAATGCAGAGGAAACAGAAAAATGGTAGATGGTCTAAACGGCCAAAAGTTTGATGATAAAAGAAAGGAGTGTTAGGAATGCTCGATAGAAAATTGGGTATTGAAAAACAGATTGAGCTACCCATGAAGGAGACCAAGGACAAATATAAGGACTAAACTCTATATTCAAAGGATTCAGGTAATTCTGGATCCGTTGAAATCTCTAGAGGATATCTTGCTCCGAAGTCATGTTAAAATCTTGCGGAAAATCTCTCCATCAACCATCGAACTTAGAAATTCCAAAATATCATCATCAATATCTTCGATATTTCTGAGGATATTTTCATAAATATTCTCGTTCGAAATTATATACCTCTTCGTACTTCCTGTGTATCATTATATTGGAAACATTCAATACAAAATTTAGTACCGAAAAACAGATTATACGAAACTATAAAGAAAGCGTGGACAAATCACAAAGAATAAGTTTGACTTCAAAGAATCCAAATGATTCAATGTCTACTAAAGTTTTTAGTGAATATCTTGCTCCTTACTCTAAACCCTTGTGGACAATAGTCTCCATCATCCTCTGATCTTAGATATTCAAAGATATTATCATATATTTCATTATAAATATCCTCGATATTTCTTAATATATTTTATAACTAATCTTATCTGAAATCATTCATCTCTTCGTGCTATCAGTGTTACATCATATAGAAACTGTTAGTTTCTATATTTTGTAAACTTTCGAGCTTAAAATATGAATGTTATTAAAGTAGTGTTGGAAATTGATGCATGAGTTAGTATAATATAATGACACTTGATCAACGTGATTATATTACAGTAAGTCATGCTGAGTTTCTAATGGGACATGATGATTCACAGATCATAACGTCATCATGTGCCATGTTACACGACTCTTACATTCCGTTTAATCTATAAACATATCAAGAACATGTTTTCTTGATAGTCCTATCTTTTCCTTGAATTCTGGTAATTTGACAAGTCAGATTGTGCTATTACCATTTTCTTTCTAGAACATTAACAATGATCATTCTGAAATTTATATCTGCGAATTCTGGACTATTACAAGAGATGCCTAACCGCAAGAAGAAGAATTGAAGGGACAAAGCTCCAAAATAGAAATTGGAGTATAAATCGCAGTAAATGGGAGGGAGTATTAACTGTGGATGACAATGATTATAGGAAACAGAAATAGGGACATTGAAAAATAAGGGGAGATACAAAGTCCGATAACAACGTATAAATTACAAACCGTAAATATCAATGTTTATCGCAACATAAAGACACAGGAGAATTAAAAGTACTATAACCCCAAGAGCAAAATAGAAGTAAGCAGATTCCTCTGGTGGAAGATGGAAAAGAAGAATGATTGTTGCAATAGTAAGGATAAGGATAAGAATCAGAACTAGATTAAGCACTTTCATAAACTTTTGAATTTGAGAATTGGGTATGGGAATGGTAAAGGTAACGGAACGGAAGAAATTAATTTATAGAGAAATATCTGATAATGAAAATCGAGGCAGATCTCCGCATTTAATTAGAAAGATCCTAAATTCCTGATTTGCCGAAGAATCAAATCTTTTAGATTTCGAAGATTTTATTTAAATCCCTTGAATTCCGAAATTCAACCCTGACTCTGTCAAAAGTTAAGATGAATCTTTACTATCTTATTTCACTCTTTGGTGATAGCTTCATTCGTACTCTTCGAGTGATCGAATTATCTTATCCATATTATTCAACAGTAATAAAACTCTATTTATCAGCTCATATGAGTCATGAAGACATTCTTATTGTTATTCATGACCATCCCACTCAAATTTCGGGACGAAATTTCTTTAACGGGTAGGTACTGTGACGACCCGAGAATTTTTGATCAAATTTAAATTTAATCTTTATATGGTTTCGACATAATAAGCAAAGTCTGTAATATTGAGTCTCAAAATTTTGGAAACTATTTCATGAAAACATTTAACCTTGACCATGTCCATTGATTCACGAACCATTTCATTGTAAACAGAAATGTATATATATAAATAACAATACATGTAAATAAATTATATTATATATATATATATATATATATATATATATATATATATATATATATATATATATATATATATATATATATATATATATATATATATATATATATATATATATATATATATATATATATGAACTATTATGTGATTTAGAAAGAATACTTAAACTTTTTACAAATATGTACATTTCTTTTTAAAACTGTTTATCCAAATATAAAGAGTAGATTGAATATACATAATTTGTCAACGATTAATAAAATAGTAAATGAGTAAGGTTATACTTTGAGTTTAATTGTTTTAATGTATATAATTAATACATTCATCTAAGTGATAAAAACTGGATATGTAAAACATAAATTATATTTAGTAATTTGAATGTGTATATGATGTATAAACATAAATATTATTATATGTATATCGATAAAATGTATAAATGTTAAATATATGTTATTATTAAATAATACATAATATGTAATACTAATATATAAAAATATAAATGCTACACTAATACTAATATTAATACTTTTACCATTATCATCAAATATTAATACTAATATATGTATTATTGATATTATTATAATATATAAATATAAAAAAAAATTAAAACATGTAAGTTTGTTATATCTTGTTTATTACTAGTATTTTTATTATTATTAAGATATTATTACTACCATTTATCATATAGGATCATTATTATTAGAAGTTATTTTTTTTATAAGTTATTATCATTATCATTAATATTATTATTAGTATTATTTTGATATTTTTATTTTATTAATATAATTACTAACATAATTATTGATTATTAATATTAATTAAATATAATATAAATAAAATAAAAAGACATAAATTACGGATCATGTTAGCAGCCTTTTTTTGTTTCTTTCTTTTTTTTCTTTTTCTCTCTGCATCTCTATTCTACTTGTGACAATACCTGTATCTATCACCAACCCTACCTTGAAGACTTTATCAATTAATTTTGGAGATTATTATACAAGCTGCATCTCATAATCCTACTCAACTAAATATCATTCAGATTTTTTTTTTATTTATTTGTTATTTTTTTTCTTATTTCTGTTCTTCATTCTGTTATATACCGTACCCCTTTAATCATAAAAATTATTCGAAATCAATTGAAAAAAATGGAATTACAGAAACATTCTAATTCATTGTTTGAAACTTTCTTCAAAATTACAAAAGCTAATTCGAAGAATCACTCAAGAATTTCGAAGTCAAACATTTGAAAGAAAAAGTCAAACCGAGTGTTCTTTGAAGAATTCGACTTTGTTTTAAAGATTTTGGATCAATTGATGGTACATATAGTTTTTAGGTATGAATTAAAAACTATTTCGTGTTATACATTTTTACTATAATTCAATAAAAATCAAAAATCATTTTTTTTTCTATACTCGACGAGTACAGCAGCTGGGCTGCTTTCTGTTTTTTATTTTTTTTTTGTTTCAATAAATAGAAATGATTGAGATAGTTATTGATGGTGTCGAAGCACTTAATTGCTGTTTCAATGTTTGGTGATTTGAGTTGGAATCGATTATACTTGGGAATGAAGAAGGAGGTAAAGGAAGTACCGATTAAATACAGATGGGTTCAGTAAATAATCAAAAAAATAAGAGCAGCAGAATGGTTTAGGAAGTGTGTTGGGTTTCGAGAGGTCACGGGTTCGAGTCCCGTCAGTGACATTTTTTTTGTGACTTTCTTCAAAGGTTGTTATTCCTTATTATTATTATTTCAATTATTATTATTGTTATTATTATTAAGTATTAAGAATATTATTGTTATTATTATTGTTATTGTTATTGTTAATACTAGTATTAGTAATTAAAATTGTTATCATGTAAATAAAGATTACTAATATAACTATTATTACTACTATTAATATTATCATTATTGTTATGATCATTATTATCATTAAAATATTAAAACTATTATTATTAGTATTAACATTGTTATTGTTAACATTATATATTTTAAGTAAAGTATCATTTTATTATTAGAACTATTATTATTATTATTAATTATTATTCTTGTTATTGTTATTTGTATTATTATCATTAGTTATAGTTATTATTATTATCACGTGTATTATAATTATTATTAATATTAATGTTAAAATAAGTATTAGTTATCATTATTATGATTAAGATATTATTATTATTATTATTATTATTATTATTATTATTATTATTATTATTATTATTATTATTATTATTATTATTATTATTATTATTATTATTATTATTAAGTATTTGAATTATTATTAATAAGCATTAAGAATGTTACTTATTATTGTTACTACCGTTAATATAAGTAGTAATTACCAACTATTATTATCGTTAACATAACCCTAGTTACAATTATGATTATTATTATTATTGTTATTACTAATAATATTATTATCAATATAAGTATAAATATTAAATACTATGATTATTAATATTATCTTTATTAATCTCAAATACTATCATTTTTAAGCAAATAAATATTTTGTACATAAAATATATTAATTATATATACTACACTTATATTAAAACTCCACATAACTATATATATATAAAACCTACTAAAATTATTTATATAAACACTTACAAACAACAAATTATCGATTTTTAAATATAATATCAAACAAGTACGTATAACAATATATTAATATAACTATAAAAATATTAACCATTTGAATAAACATACAAATAAAAAATATATAATATTAATATAAAAATAATGTAATTAATAAACTTATATATATACTCATTCGAATACGATTATATGTATTAATGAATATACATATGATTTAGGTTCGTGAATCCGAAGCCAACCCTGCATTGTTCTGTTATTCAATGTCGTCGTATGTATTTTTACTACAAAATACAGTAGGTGAGTTTCATTTGCTCCCTTTTACTCATTACATTTTTGGGCTGAGAATACATGCACTGTTTTAATAACTGTTTTACAATATTTTTATGCGTGAGTTTCATTTGCCCTTTTTACTCTTTACATTTTTGGGCTGAGAATACATGCAAATGCTTTATTAACTGTTTTACAATATTTATATGCGTGAGTTTCATTTGCTCCCTTTTACTCATTACATTTTTGGGCTGAGAATACATGCACTGTTTTAATAACTGTTTTACAATATTTATATGCGTGAGTTTCATTTGCCCTTTTTACTCTTTACATTTTTGGGCTGAGAATACATGCAAATGCTTTATTAACTGTTTTACAATATTTATATGCGTGAGTTTCATTTGCCTTTTTACCCTTTATATTTTTGGGACTGAGAATACATGCGCTGTTTTTATAACTGTTTTACGAAATAGACACAAGTAAATGAAACTACATTCTATGGTTGGATTATCTAATCGAATATGCCCTTTTTATTAAGTCTGGTAATCTAAGAATTAGGGAACAGACACCCTAATTGACGCGAACTCTAAAGATAGATCTGTCGGGCCCAACAAGCCCCATCCAAAGTACCGGATGCTTTAGTACTTCAAAAATTATATCATGTCCGAAGGAGGATCCCGGAATGATGGGGATATTCTAATATACATATTGTGAATGTCGGTTACCAGGTGTTCAATCCATATGAATGATATTTTTGTCTCTATGTATGGGACGTATGCTTATGAGAAATGGAAATATGAAATCTTGTGGTCTATTAAAATTATGAAATGATTATTTATGCTAAACTAATGAACTCACCAACCTTTTGGTTGACACTTGAAAGCATGTTTATTCTCAGGTACGAAAGAAATCTTCCGCCGTGCATTTGATCATTTTAAAGATATTACTTGGAGTCATTCATGACATATTTCAAAAAACGTTGCATTCGAGTCGTTGAGTTTATCAAGATCATTATTAAGTCAATTATAATTAGATATATTATGAAATGGTATATATGTCTGTCAACTTCAGATGTAAATGAAAGATTGTCTTTTCAAAACGAATGCAATGTTTGTAAAATGTATTATATAGAGGTCAAATACCTCGCGATGTAATCAACTGTTGTGAATCATTTATAATCGATATGGACTTCGTCCGGATGGATTAGGACGGGTCCTTTCATATATCTTGGATTTAGTTTCCCCCGTTTACTAAATAGAACAACGCCTTTCCAAGGTGAAACCTTAAGCATGACCATCTCTCCAATCTCAAATTCTATATCTTTTCTTTTAATGTCCGCATAGCTCTTTTGTCGACTTTGGGCAGTTTTCAATCGTTGTTGAATTTGGATGATCTTCTCGGTAATTTCTTAAATTATCTCCGGACCCGTAATCTGTCTATCCCCCACTTCACTCCAACAAATCGGAGACCTGCACTTTCTACCATAAAGTGCTTCAAACGGCGCCATCTCAATGCTTGAATGGTAGCTGTTGTTGTAGGAAAATTCTGCTAACGGTAGATGTCGATCCTAACTGTTTCCGAAATCAATAACACATGCTCGTAGCATGTCTTCAAGCGTTTGTATCATCCTTTCGCTCTGCCCATCAGTTTGTGGATGATAAGCAGTACTCATGTCTAGACGAGTTCCTAATGCTTGCTGTAATGTCTGCCAGAATCTTGAAATAAATCTGTCATCCCTATCAGAGATAATAGAGATTGGTATTTCATGTTTGGAGACGACTTCCTTCAAATACAGTCGTGCTAACTTCTCCATCTTGTCATCTTCTCTTATTGGCAGGAAGTGTGCTGATTTGGTGAGACGATCAACTATTACCCAAATTATATCATAACCACTTGCAGTCCTTGGCAATTTAGTAATGAAATCCATGGTAATGTTTTCCCATTTCCATTCCGGAATTTCAGGTTGTTGAAGTAGACCTGATGGTTTCTGATGTTCAGCTTTGACCTTAGAACACGTCAAACATTCTCCTACGTATTTAGCAATATCGACTTTCATACCCGGCCACCAAAAGTGTTTCTTGAGATCTTTGTACATCTTTCCCGCTCCGGGATGTATTGAATATCTGGTTTTATGTGCTTCCTTAAGTACCTTTTCTCTCACATCTCCAAACTTTGGTACCCAAATTCTTTCAGCCCTATACCGGGTTTCGTCTTCCCGAATATTAAGATGTTTCTCTGATCCTTTGGGTATTTCATTCTTCAACTTTCCTTCTTTTACAACTCCCTGCTGCGCCTCCTTTATTTGAGTAGTAAGGTTAGTATGAATAATTATATTCATAGCTTTTACTCGAATGGGTTCTCTGTCCTTTCTGCTCAAGGCATCGGCTACCACATTTGCCTTCCCCGGGTGGTAACGAATCTCAAAGTCGTAATCATTCAATAATTCAATCCACCTACGCTGCCTCATATTCAGTTGTTTCTAATTAAATACGTGTTGAAGACTTTTGTGGCCGGTATATATAATACTTTTGACCCCATATAAGTAGTGCCTCCAAGTCTTTAATGCAAAAACAACTGCGCCTAATTCCAAATAATGCGTCGTATAATTCTGCTCGTGAATCTTCAATTGTCTAGATGCATAAGCAATTACCTTCGTTTGTTGCATTAATACACAACCGAGACCTTGCTTTGAGGCGTCACAATATATCACAAAATCATCATTCCCTTCAGGTAATGACAATATAGGTGCCGTAGTTAACTTTTTCTTCAAAAATTGAAACGCTTTCTCTTGTTCATCCTTCCATTCAAATTTCTTCCCTTTATGCGTTAATGCAGTCAAGGGTTTTGCTACTTTGAAAAAATCTTGGATGAATCTCCTGTAATAACCAGCCAGTCCTAAAAATTGGCGTATATGCTTTGGAGTTTTCGGGATTTCCCACTTTTCAACGGTTTCAATCTTTGCCGGATCTACTTGAATACCTTCTTTGTTCACTATGTGACCGAGAAATTGAACTTCTTCCAACCAAAATGCACACTTTGAAAACTTAGCGTACAGTTTTTCTTTCCTCAACAACTCTAGCACTTTTCTCAAATGTTCTTCGTGCTCTTGATCATTCTTTGAGTAAATAAGTATGTCATCGATGAAAACAATGACAAAATTGTCAAGGTATGGTCCACACACTCGGTTTATAAGGTCCATGAACACAGCTGGTGCGTTAGTCAACCCAAACGGCATAACCATAAACTCGTAATGACCGTAACGCGTCCTAAAAGCAGTCTTCGGAATATCATCCTCCTTCACCCGCATTTGATGATACCCGGAACGTAAATCGATCTTCGAATAAACCGACGAGCCTTGTAGTTGATCAAATAAGTCGTCGATTCTCGGTAGTGGGTAACGATTCTTGATGGTAAGTTTGTTCAACTCTCGGTAGTCGATACACAACCTGAATGTACCATCCTTCTTTTTTGACAAACAAAACAGGAGCTCCCCATGGTGATGTACTTGGTCGTATAAAACCACGTTCTAAAAGTTCTTGTAATTGGCTTTGGAGTTCCTTCATTTCGCTGGGTGCAAGTCTGTATGGAGCACGATCTATTGGTGCAGCTCCTGGTACGAGATCTATTTGAAATTCAACAGATCGGTGTGGAGGCAGTCCCGGTAATTCTTTCGGAAATACATCAGGAAATTCTTTTGCGACGGGAACATCATTGATGTTCTTTTCTTCGGTTTGTACTTTCTCGACATGTGCTAGAACAGCATAGCAACCTTTTCTTATTAGTTTTTGCGCCTTTAAATTACTAATAAGATTTAGCTTCGCATTGCTCTTTTCTCCGTACACCATTAAAGGATTTCCTTTTTCTCGTACAATGCGAATTGCATTTTTGTAACATACGATTTCTGCTCTCTCCTTTTTCAACCAATCCATACCGATTATCACATCAAAACTCCCTAACTCTACTGGTATCAAATCAATCTTAAATATTTCGCTAACCAAATTAATTTCTTGATTCCGACATATATTATCTGCTGTAATTAATTTACCGTTTGCTAATTCGAGTAAAAATTTGTTATCCAAAGGCATCAGTGGACAACTTAGTTTAGCACAAAAATCTCTACTCATATAGCTTCTATCCGCACCCGAATCAAATAAAACATAAGCAGATTTATTGTCAATAAGAAACGTACCCGTAACAAGCTCTGGGTCGTCCTGTGCTTCTGCCGTATTAATATTGAAAACTCTTCCGCGGCCCTGCCCATTAGTATTCCCCTGATTTGGGAAATTTCTACTAATGTGGCCCGGTTTTACACATGCAAAGCAAACTATGGTGGCATTATCTGTTCTGACATTATTTGTTATTTTAATTCTGTTAAACTTTGGTCCGTAGGCCTCACACTTTGCCGCACTATGACCATTTCTTCTACACCTAGTGCAAAATATCGTGCAGAACCCCTAGTGATTCTCTTCACACCTTTGGCATAACTGTTTTTAGTTTTTGTTGCCATTGTTGTTATTGAGATTGTTGTTGGGATTGTTGTTGTTGCTATTGTTGTTGGGACGGTTATTGTAGTTGTTGTTAGGACGTTTGTTGAAGTTGTTGTTGCGATTGTTGGGATAGTTATTGCGATTGTGGTGGCGATTGTTGTTGTTGTATTGGTGACTATTGTCATTGGTTTCTTCCCACTTTCTCTTGACTTGTTTCATGTTAGCCTCTTCAGACGTCTGCTCTTTAATCCTTCCTTCGATCAGGTTCACTAATTTGTGAGCCATTCGAATTGCCTTTTTTATGGAGGCGGGCTCGTGTGAACTCACATCTTCTTGAATCCTTTCCGGTAACCCTTTTACAAATGCGTCGATCTTCTCTTCTTCGTCTTCGAACGTTCTAGGGCACAATAGGCACAATTCGGTGAATCATCGTTCGTACATGGCGATATCGAAACCTTGCGTTCGTAATCCTCTAAGATCTACCTTGAGCTTGTTGACCTCGTTTCTGGGATGATACTGCTCGTTCATCAATTGCTTGAATGCTGACCACGGTAGTGCGTAAGCAGCATCTTGTCCTACCTGCTCGAGATAGGTATTCCACCATGTTAGCGCCGTATCTGTAAAGGTATGCGTAGCATACTTTACTTTGTCTTCTTAAGTACATTTACTTATGGCAAACACCGATTCAACCTTCTCAGTCCACCGTTTCAATCCAACTGGACCCTCGGTTCCATCAAATTCCAAAGGTTTGCAGGCAGTGAATTCTTTGTAGGAGCATCCTACACGATTTCTTGTGAAATTAGTTCCACTGCTAGATCCAGAGTTATTGTTATTTTGCATCGCAGCCTGTACTGTGGCTATGTTTGCTGTAAGGAAAACATGAAAGTCTTCCTCGCTCATGTTCAAATTCTGACGAGTCGCCGGTGCCATTTCCTTCAAAAATAGCCCAAAAGAATTAAGTTAATCATATAGAATTTTAAGAGTAGTCAATAGTATTTCATAGCATAGTATGAACTTATTTATAAAAGCTTTTTCTTCATATTAGAATTTTATAGTTTTTAATTCGGGTACTACCTACCCGTTAAGTTCATACTTAGTAGCTAATATACAATTCAACTACTACAATTCCATATGAAAAACTGATTATAATAATATATCACATACAAATATTCTTCAAACTTACAACTTCGCTATATTACATATAACATGAAATATAGTACACTTTGATACATGTCAGTTTTGGAGATAAATCTAGTTAATACGCAAGTTGTTCAGCAAAGGAAATAAAGACACGTAATTCATAAGTCCAGAAACAAGTCATGCATTATGGTTTTACTAAGACGACTTCCCATCCTTGGTCTTGTGGAAAATAACCGTTATGACCATTGGCTAGGCAGCATGTTGTAATGTCGTCAAAAGGACGAGGGTTTCGTAATGTCCAACATCCCCATAATAATCTAAAAACCTTGTTTCTCACCCCAACTACTGAATTCGTCACTTGTGGGAAGGTTTTATTTAAAAGTTGCAATCCGATGTTCTTTTTCTCACTTTGGTAAGAAGCGAACATCACTAACCCGTAAGCATAACATGCTTCTTTATGTTGCATGTTAGAAGCTCTTTCTAATTCACGAAATCCTATGTTGGGATATGTTGAGTCAAAATAGGTTCTTAACCCGTAGCGTAAAATTGCATTTGGATTCCCCGCATTTAACGCTTTAAAGAAAACACGGCGTAACTTACGGTCTACCCAATGTGATATACCCCACCTATCAAAGGAAAGCCTGTTATAAACTAAGGCATTTCTGGAAACTCTTTCAAATGTTTGACAAGTTAATTTTGCCATAATTAATTGTGCTGATGAATTCTGACCGACTCTAGACAAGATTTCCTCAATCATATCCTCTGGTAGATCTTCTAAAATATTCGGTTGTCTACTCTTAACGTCCATTTTGTTTTTATACTATAAAATAGACAAGGATTAGATTCGTAAAACATAATTAACAAACAATACTAGCAATTTTTACATAGAACATAAAGTACAAGCACACTACAATACATATAATACACAACATGATTACAACCCTCTAATCTGAATCACTGGTTTCTTCTTCTTCGGACTTGGTTCGTTTTTCTAATTTTCTAGGAATATATGGTGTTCCTCTAATACGAGTCGTCGTTTTCCACAATGGTTTAGAAAAACCTGGTGGTTTAGAGGTTCCCGGGTCATTGTTACATTTTAGGAAATACGGATGTTGCCGATACATATAAAGTTCATCGGGGTTGGAATCGGGTTTCTCTATTTTTATACCTTTTCCCTTATTATTTTCTTTCGCTTTATTAAATTGGGTCGAGGTAATTTTTATAACATCATCGGAATCCTCATCGGGATCCGATTCATCAGAAAATTGATAATCTTCCCAATATTTTTCTTCCTCGGCAGAAACACCATTGACCATTTTTAACTTTGGTCTGTTGGTTGATGATTTTCTTTTATTTAATCGATTTACTGTAGGTATCAATATTTCTTCCTCCGGAACCTCTTCTTCTTCCGGTTCCTCCTCTTTCGGTTCCTCCTCTTCTGATTCCTCTTCTTCCGGTTCCTCTTTTTCCGGTTCCTCTTCGGGAATTTGTGAATCTTCCCAAAATATATTCGACTCTTCATTATTATTAGGTGAATCGATGGGATTTGTACTAGTGGTAGACATCTATCACATAATATCAAGCACATTAAGAGGTTAATATATCACATAATATTTACAGGTTAATAATATATAGTTTTCAACAAAAGTGTTAAGCAATCATTTTTAAAGAAAACACGGTCGAAGTCCAGACTCACTAATGTATCCTAACAAATTCGATAAGACACACTAATGCAAATTTCTAGTTCTCTAAGACCAACGCTCGGATACCAACTGAAATGTCCCGTTCATATCGATTATAAACGTTCCATATTAATTGATTTCGTTGCGATGTTTTGACCTCTATATGAGACGTTTTTCAAAGACTGCATTCGTTTTTAAAACAAACCATAACCTTTATTTTATCGACAAGGTTAAAAAGATACCACCTAGATTATCCAGAAATGATAATCTAAAAATATCACACTTACACACTACCAATACATATTGGTTTACAATATTAATATGTTACAACAAAATAAATCTCGAATGCAGTTTTAAACAATATTATACAAGCATGCTGACACCAAATCTTGTCCACATATTAGCATGCCACAGCAGAAGCTCTTAATAATCACCTGAGAATAAACATGCTTTAAACGTCAACAAAAATATTGGTGAGTTATAGGTTTAACCTATATATTTATCAAATTGTAATAATAGACCACAAGATTTCATATTTCTATATACATCCCATACATAAAGATAAAAATCATTCATATGGTGAACACCTGGTAACCGACATTAACAAGATGCATATAAGAATATCCCCTATCATTCCGGGAAATCCATCGGACATGATAAACAACATCGAAGTACTAAAGCATCCGCAACCATGGATGGGGTTCGTTAGGGCCAATAGATCTATCTTTAGGATTCGCGTCAATTAGTAGATCGGTTTACTAATTCTTAGGTTACCAAGCAAAAAGGGGCATATTCGGCTTCGATCATTCACCCATATAATGTAGTTTCATTTACTTGTGTCTATTTCGTAAAACATTTATAAAACTGCATGTATTCTCATCCCAAAATATTAGATTTTAAAAGTGGGACAATAACTCACTTTCACAGATTTTTACTTCGTCGGGAAGTAAGACTTGGCCACTGGTCGATTCACGAACCTATAACAAATATGTGCATATATATCAAAGTATGTTCAAAATATATTTTACAACATTTTTAATACATTTTAATGTTTTAAGTTTATTAAGTCAGCTGTCCTCGTTAGTAACCTACAACTAGTTGTCTACAATTAGATGTACAGAAATAAATCGATATATATTATCTTGAATCAATCCACGACCCAGTGTATAAACGTCTCAGGCTAGATCACAACTCAAAGTATATATATTTTTGAAATCAACCTCAACCTTGTATAGCTAACTCCAACATTACTGCATATAGAGTGTCTATGGTTGTTCCAAATAATACATATAGATGGATCGATATGATATGTCAAAACATTTGCATAGGTGTCTATGGTATCCCAAGATTATATAATATATTAGAATACATGTATAATACAATATAAGTTAGCTAGGATATGATTTGTATAGAATTGTTACAATATTTCCCGTAGCTACAACAATCAAAAAATATCCAATCTTGTTTTACCCATAACTTCTTCATTTTAAATCCGTTTTGAGTGAATAAAATTGCTATGGTTTCATATTGAACTCTATTTTATGAATCTAAACAGAAAAAGTATAGGTTTATAGTCGGAAGTATAAGTTACAAGTCGTTTTTGTAAGAGGTAGTCATTTCAGTCAAAAGAACGACGTTTTGATGACCATTTTGAAAAACATACTTCCACTTTGAGTTTAACCATGATTTTTGGATATAGTTTCATGTTCATAAGAAAAAAAAATTATTTTCCCAGAAGAACAAGTTTTAAATCAAAGTTTATCATAGTTTTTAATTATCAAACCCAAAACAGACTGCGGTGTTACTACGATGGCGTATATCCGGTTTTACGGTGTTTTTTCGTGTTTTCAAGTTTTAAATCATTAAGTTAGGATATCATATAGATATAGAACATGTGTTTAGTTGATTTTAAAAGTCAAGTTATAAGGTGTAAGACCCAAATATTTATGGTACATAATGTATTTATGGTGTACGATGCGTGTATGAGGTGTACGAAGCATGTACGTGTCACTTGCTTGAACGTCGAAGGAAACTGGATGTTGTCTGAAGTAACAAGGTGTGTCCTTATCTTTTCAACCCCAAATAAAGTTTGTGTTGATGTTTCAAAGCCTTACCATTGGAAAGAAAATCTTATTACGTTTCCAACGATATTTGGTTCATCGAAAACGGAGCTACGGTCAAAAAGTTATGGCCAAAACAAGTTTCTGAAATCTGACCTGCAGTGTGGAGCGGCGCGCGACCTTTTGGCGCGGCGCGCCGAATGGGTCTGATGCGTTTTTTTCAGCATTTTAAGTGTCTAAATGAAGGGTATTATGGTCCTTTCACTTGTGGACGGATTTGTGGCTTTTAGATCAGTTTTAGATCCACTTTTGGATCATTTTCAAGTCCACAAACACTCTCATCTTCAACCTCAAGTTCTAGAGTGAGAGTAGAGTGAGAAAGCTTGAGAAGAGGAAGAAGAAGCTTGGATTCTTCAAGTTTAAGCTCATTACTTGTGTTGTTGTTGTACTAGCTTCGTTTTCTTCAAAAGGTAAAACCCTAATTCGGATTTAGTTGTGTTAATTCGTTTATTATGCTAGGGTTTGTGTTAAAGTAGATGTAAAACCCATTTCTTGGAAGTTTGGGGTAAACGGGTTAAGTTTTAGTGCAAGAACCCTAATATTGGTGGGTCTAGGGTTGGATGATGATATTGTGGGTTTGTAAAACTAAATTAGTTGATGAAATCACTAGCTACTTGGATTGTTGGTGATTAGGGGTGTAAACTTACAATTTGGTGTTTTGACTAGTTTTAGGTCAAAATGGGTTTTTGAGTAAACAACCCTATAAATGGCGTTTAATGGCTAAAAGAGTTAAGATTAGCTATTTCGGGAACGCGGGAAGTGATTTCATAAGTTTTGGACTTGTGAGTATCGTTTTATGCTTAATAGGGTGTAAAACACACTTTAGGACCAAATGGGCGGGTCATGTGTTTAAATGAGTGATCGAATGACCAAACCATGTTCAAATGATGTTGTTGAGGCATAATCACAAGTCATTTGTGATTATGAAGGTTTTCGAGCGAAAAATGGTCTTTGGTCAAAGTTGGTCAATAGGATGTTCTAGAAGAACATAAGTGTTGTTTGAGTCGGATAAGCATTTCGTGTAGCTTATTTGCATTGAAACTTTGCGTAGGTGATTTGCGTGAAGTCGGTGGAAGAAGTAAGATCGCGGATACGTTCTTCAAGTGTTCAAGGTGAGTGGAATATTTATACGCTTATGTATATAATTTGGTTGCTTGCGTGCGGTGTGGTAAGTGACATCCGTTAGGACTCACTTTTCGGGGACCACAATTGGGCTGGAAAATATAGTGAGTGATATCCGCGTGGATAGCTCTTCGTTGACTATATTTGTTTGGCGTATGTGACGAGTGATAAACGTTTGACCTATCGCTCTTTGTCGGCCACGTGTGCATGTGTGTGTTTGGTTATGTGACGAGTGATTAATGCTTGACCTATCGCTCTTCGTCGGTCACATGTGTGTGTTCGGGCATGTAGCGAGTGATTAACGTTTGACCTATCACTCTTCGTCGGCTACATGTGTATGTTTAGATATGTGGTGAGTGATTAATGTTTGACCTATCGCTCTTCGTCGGCCACATATGTGTGTTGGGGTAAGTGGTGAGTGTTATCCGTTTCGGGATCCGCTCTTCGTTGGCCACTTATCGTGGGATGGTAAGCGGTTCCGCTTTTCGTCGGCCATCCTTGTGATTGAGGTAAGTGTTAACGTTTCGGTTGCACTTTTCGTCGGCCTCATGGTGCGTAGTGGTGAGTAGTTAACGATTTTGACCTACTACTCTTCGTCGGCCACTTACGCGTGCGATGGGTGGTGAGTAGTTAACGATTTTGACCTACTACTCTTCGTCGGCCACCATCGAGTCGAATGTCGACATTGGGTATATTGGGATGTGTAATTTTATTAGCATTGTACGTATTCGTTTTTGGCATGTATTATTGTTGAGATCTCTATGCTAATGATGTTGACTTGTTGTACGTACGATTAATCGTTTATTTGTTATTGCGGTTTGCTAATGTTATTGTGTTGTTGTGTAGGTGTATGCAAGTAATTGGATTATGTATGTATGCGTATAAGTATTGCATTCACTAAGCATTAGCTTACCCTCTCGTTGTTTACATTTTTAGGTTCGAAGGCGGACGTGGCAAGGGTATGCTCGGGATTAGATGATTTTCCCATTTTGATGATTGCTTGGATTCGACCTAGGATTGGGTAGTTTATTCCCAACGTCATGCTCGTAGTTTGTTGGAACTTAAACTCATTGGGTCGAAGTTGTATTTTGTATTAAAAGGGGTATTTTGGGCATATGTGGGCCTCGCGATGTAAAACTCGTTTTAATTAATTAATCATGTTAGTTTTACTTATATTAATGTGTTGTAAAAAGCGTTTCGTCTGAAAGTGTCGGGAACGAGTCTATCTTTTTCGCATTTAAAAAGCCCGGGGACAGGCCGTTTTGGCGCGGCGCGCCAGATAGGGGGCGCGGCGCGCGGGGTCACTGTACAGCAATTTTTTTTTTGTTTGTATTTTCACGGGGTTTGGTCGAGGGTTGGTTTGGGTTGTTACAAGTGGTATCAGAGCATGGTCTAAGGGATTTAGGCGACTTGAGATCGGTGCCTAGACTTAGACTTTTGTGTATGCTTTTATGCGGGACTTGTAGGATTACGGGTCGGTTCGGGTTTCTAGTTAGTGCCTTTGAGAATAGGTGCTTTAACTATGTGTTGATTATGTGTTACTAATCATGTTGTGTTGTGTTGAACATCTAGCGAGATGATTGTTGTATTCATGAGTTCGGCATGGCGTGTGAGCGTAATAATGCTTCGCGACCGTTATTACGGTTGCAAGCCAAGTCATGCAAGTGATGTACAACAAGTGTTGAACTAGATGGGATGTACGAACGGTGGCATATTATATGCTTGTGAACGATTGATCGTGGTTGTGTGTGTAAGTTATTCATGTTGTGTTCCTAACCGAGTTCATTTCTTAGAATGACGACAAGGAGCAAACAAGCCAACGAAGATCAAGACGAAGACGTTGAGTTCACGGCTAAGGTTGAGGCCAACTTTAAACGTCAAAAAGCGGAGTTTCTCGAGGATGTTAGAAAGGTTTTCCGGGAATCGGTTGATGGGCAAATAACCGATCTAATTGATGAAAGGGTGAAGGTCGCAATCGAGGAAGCGCTTGATGCTAGAAATATTTATCCCCGAGGTGAAGGGAGTGAAGGAAATGGGAGGCAGGACTTTCATTACAAAAACTTCAAGGATGCACAACCTCCTATGTTTAATGGGGTAAGGGATCCGTTGAAGAGTACATGTTGGGTTTCCGACATCGAGGGGGCTTTCCGTACTAGTGAATGTCCTCCCGAGAAGAAAACGAGGTACGGTTCTAGTATGTTACGTGAAGAAGCCAAGTTGTGGTGGGATGACAAGATTCAATTGTATGGCGAGGAACAATGTATGAGCTTGTCATGGGATGAGTTCAAAAAGGGGTTCTTTGATGAATACCGAACTTCTTCCGATCTTGATAGAATCCGGGACGAGTTACACAATTTGCGACAGGGTTCGATGGACTTGGTTACTCTCAAGTCTACCTTTTTAGCAAAGACTCGTTTTTGTCCGGAGTACGTTGGTGACGATCACAAGTTGATGAAAGATTTCTACCGTACACTGAATGACGAATTTAAGGGTAAGATTAGTCGGGGAATGGCTAAGTCTTTTGAAGAGTTGTTTGAGTTGGCTCGAGGTTTCGAACCGGAGGTGTCGAAGCCAAGCGTGTCCGATGTTAGTAAACGGAAGTTCGAAGCGACTGCTTTTTCGAACAAGAAGAGTAAAAGCGCTACCGAGGGTGTCGGGAGCATGAAAAGGAGTGGCACCGGTGGTTTTGTGCCCACGTGTTATAATTGTGGCGAACGAGGTCATTTGTCGCGCGAGTGTACGAATGCAAAGTCTAACAAGGTTATGTGTTTTAATTGTCAAAAGGAGGGACACCGAAGGTCGACGTGTCCGGATTTAGTTAGTGATGCATGAGAACCTGACGATGGTGTTCAGGTAATTTTTCGACTATCTTATTGAAACGTACTTATGATGTTGTTTGTTGCATTTTGTGTTAGTGCGTAGTGTAATGAGGGGTAGTGTTCCTCATGGAATTACCCTATGTTGTTGATCCGGTTGTCGGGCGAAGGGCATAAGACTTGGTGCAACCAAGCATTCCTTGATATTTGGAAAATGTTTATACCAAGCCACATGGGTGGGTTTTGGTGTTCGAATGATAGAGCGTGTTCGCTCTCGTGTAGAGGTTGTTAAACCGTGAGGTTCGTCGGGTGGGTAAAACCCGAGAGATCTAGTGTTGATCTCGACGTGTATTGGTGAAGGAGTCTACATGACGCGACGTTAGGTGCCTTTTTCCATACCTACAAGCGTAGTGTTCGACTCCGATGGTGATGCGGTTATGTTGTACTTAGGGTACCGAAGATAAACCCTTAGGTACATGAGTGACTAGGTGAAACTTTGATTAGTTACGACAATCGGAGAATTTGCAAGGTTAAAGTTTGGGTAAATTATGGTACACTTTTCGTTCGAAGTGTTTGAGGATAGGTTTTTAGTGTGAGATTTCGGATGATGCTCATAGTGGATCTGAAATTTGTGTAGGGACCTAGATTTGGTCGGTTTGCGGTAGAGTACAATTTCGGTTAAAATTGTACTTATGATTTTGGACTTAAATTATCACCGAGGTGGTAATGTGGTAAATCTCGTTGAGAGGTAATGGACGTGTTTGACGAGTAAGGTGAAATCCCTCGGTTAAGGGATGTGTGTGTCGGATTCTCTTCTGGAGAATTATTGTTTTGTGCCTATGTGCGATATAGGTGGTTCTTGCTCGGTTGTGATGGCGATATTCGCGCGTGCGGATATTTCGTGTGCGAAAATTCCTAGATGTGTGGAATGATTCCAAGTATGCACATATACTTAATTTGTTTATATGTATTGTGGCAAGTGTCATCCAATTGTGAGGGTTCACTTTTCGTTGGCCACGGTTGAAGTGTGATAAGTAGTAAGTGTTATCCGTTAAGATTCACTTTTCGTCGGCTACTTATTGGTGTGTGGAATGCGTTTTCCGTGAGGGATCGCTTTTGTTTGGCCATGTGTGGGTAGAGGTAAGTGTGATCCGTAAGGATGCGCTGTTTGTCAGCCTCTTGTTGCGTAGTGGTAAGTGGTTAACGTTTGATCTACCGCTTTTCGTCGGCCACGTACGCGTAAGGATGTGGGGCAAGTGGTATCCAATCGTGAGGATTCACTTTTCGTCGGCTCCATTGTGTTGTTTATTGGCCATGTTATTGGTGTATTGTTACCTTAGCGATGTACATGAAAAGGGTACGCTAAAGGGATTGCTAACTTGGTAGGGATTTGGAATGTTAACTTGTTTATGTCATGCGGTCGAGGCATGAGTTCGTTCCGGTTTAGGAATGAAGCAAGACTTAGTGCTCGGTTTGGTAGATTTGGTAAATCAAGGATGATGATTTAAATCGGAAAGGTAGCTTTGTGTAAAGTCGCCTAAGGGAATTGTGTGAATCTTCAGAGTTGTGGAAATTGTTGAGGACATCGAATTTGGACGGATGTCGGTGGACCATGAATTGTGGTTCCTGTTTGTTAGAATGGCAAGGATCACGAGGACGTGATCGAGTTTAAGTGGGGGAGAGTTGTAAGACCCAAATATTTATGGTACATAATGTATTTATGGTGTACGATGCGTGTATGAGGTGTACGAAGCATGTACGTGTCACTTGCTCGAACGTCGAAGGAAACTGGACGTTGTCTGAAGTAACAAGGTGTGTGCTTATCTTTTCAACCCCAAATAAAGTTTGTGTTGATGTTTCAAAGCCTTACCATTGGAAATAAAATCTTATTACATTTCCAACGATATTTGGTTCATCGAAAACGGAGCTACGGTCAAAAAGTTATGGCCAAAACAAGTTTCTAAAATCTGACCTGCAGTGTGGAGCGGCGCGCGACCTTTTGGCGCGGCGCGCCGAATGGGTCTGATGCATTTTTTTCAGCATTTTAAGTGTCTAAATGAAGGGTATTATGGTCCTTTCACTTTTGGACGGATTTGTGGCTTTTAGATCAGTTTTAGATCCACTTTTGGATCATTTTCAAGTCCACAAACACTCTCATCTTCAACCTCAAGTTCTAGAGTGAGAGTAGAGTGAGAAAGCTTGAGAAGAGGAAGAAGAAGCTTGGATTCTTCAAGTTTAAGCTCATTACTTGTGTTGTTGTTGTACTAGCTTCGTTTTCTTCAAAAGGTAAAACCCTAATTCGGATTTAGTTGTGTTAATTCGTTTATTATGCTAGGGTTTGTGTTAAAGTAGATGTAAAACCCATTTCTTGGAAGTTTGGGGTAAACGGGTTAAGTTTTAGTGCAAGAACCCTAATATTGGTGGGTCTAGGGTTGGATGATGATATTGTGGGTTTGTAAAACTAAATTAGTTGATGAAATCACTAGCTACTTGGATTGTTGGTGATTAGGGGTGTAAACTTACAATTTGGTGTTTTGACTAGTTTTAGGTCAAAATGGGTTTTTGAGTAAACAACCCTATAAATGGCGTTTAATGGCTAAAAGAGTTAAGATTAGCTATTTCGGGAACGCGGGAAGTGATTTCATAAGTTTTGGACTTGTGAGTATCGTTTTATGCTTAATAGGGTGTAAAACACACTTTAGGACCAAATGGGCGGGTCATGTGTTTAAATGAGTGATCGAATGACCAAACCATGTTCAAATGATGTTGTTGAGGCATAATCACAAGTCATTTGTGATTATGAAGGTTTTCGAGTGAAAAATGGTCTTTGGTCAAAGTTGGTCAATAGGATGTTCTAGAAGAACATAAGTGTTGTTTGAGTCGGATAAGCATTTCGTGTAGCTTATTTGCATTGAAACTTTGCGTAGGTGATTTGCGTGAAGTTGGTGGAAGAAGTAAGATCGCGGATACGTTCTTCAAGTGTTTAAGGTGAGTGGAATATTTATACGCTTATGTATATAATTTGGTTGCTTGCGTGCGGTGTGGTAAGTGACATCCGTTAGGACTCACTTTTCGGGGACCACAATTGGGCTGGAAAATATAGTGAGTGATATCCGCGTGGATAGCTCTTCGTTGACTATATTTGTTTGGCGTATGTGGCGAGTGATAAACGTTTGACCTATCGCTCTTTATCGGCCACGTGTGCATGTGTGTGTTTGGTTATGTGACGAGTGATTAATGCTTGACCTATCGCTCTTCGTCGGTCACATGTGTGTGTTCGGGCATGTAGCGAGTGATTAACGTTTGACCTATCACTCTTCGTCGGCTACATGTGTATGTTTAGATATGTGGTGAGTGATTAATGTTTGACCTATCGCTCTTCGTCGGCCACATATGTGTGTTGGGGTAAGTGGTGAGTGTTATCCATTTCGGGATCCGCTCTTCGTTGGCCACTTATCGTGGGATGGTAAGCGGTTCCGCTTTTCGTCGGCCATCCTTGTGATTGAGGTAAGTGTTAACATTTCGGTTGCACTTTTCGTCGGCCTCATGGTGCGTAGTGGTGAGTAGTTAACGATTTTGACCTACTACTCTTCGTCGGCCACTTACGCGTGCGATGGGTGGTGAGTAGTTAACGATTTTGACCTACTACTCTTCGTCGGCCACCATCGAGTCGAATGTCGACATTGGGTATATTGGGATGTGTAATTTTATTAGCATTGTACGTATTCGTTTTTGGCATGTATTATTGTTGAGATCTCTATGCTAATGATGTTGACTTGTTGTACGTACGATTAATCGTTTATTTGTTATTGCGGTTTGCTAATGTTATTGTGTAGGTGTATGCAAGTAATTGGATTATGTATGTATGCGTATAAGTATTGCATTCACTAAGCATTAGCTTACCCTCTCGTTGTTTACATTTTTAGGTTCGAAGGCGGACGTGGCAAGGGTATGCTCGGGATTAGATGATTTTCCCATTTTGATGCTTGCTTGGATTCGACCTAGGATTGGGTAGTTTATTCCCAACATCATGCTCGTAGTTTGTTGGAACTTAAACTCATTGGGTCGAAGTTGTATTTTGTATTAAAAGGGGTATTTTGGGCATATGTGGGCCCCGCGATGTAAAACTCGTTTTAATTAATTAATCATGTTAGTTTTACTTATATTAATGTGTTGTAAAAAGCGTTTCGTCTGAAAGTGTCGGGAACGAGTCTATCTTTTTCGCATTTAAAAAGCCCGGGGACAGGCCGTTTTGGCGCGGCGCGCGGGGTCACTGTACAACAATTTTTTTTTTGTTTGTATTTTCACGGGGTTTGGTCGAGGGTTGGTTTGGGTTGTTACATAAGGATTAACTTTTGTTTGCGAACAAGTTTAGAATTAACTACACTATGTTCTAGTGATTACAAGTTTAAACCTTCGAATAAGGTAGTTATATATATATGAATCGAATGATGTTATGAACATCATTACTACCTCAAGTTTAGTCGGTAAACCTACTGAAAATGATGAAAAAATAACTTGAGCTTCAAAGAATCTTTGGATGGCTTGAAAGTTCTTGAAGCAGAATTATGACACGAAAACAAGTTCAAGTAAGATTTCCACTCGAAATAAGATTGTTATAGTTATAGAAATTGAATCAAAGTTTGAATATGAGTATTACATTGTATTAGAAAGATATATTACTGTAAATAAGAAATATTTCTTGAGGTTGGATGATCACTTTACAATATTGGAAGTAAGCTAGCAAACTTGGAAGTATTCTTGATTTTATGAAACTAGAACTTATAGAATTTATGAAGAACACTTAGAACTTAAAGATAGAACTTGAGAGAGATCAATTAGATGAAGAAAATTGAAGAATGAAAGTGTTTTTAGGTGTTTTTGGTCGTTGGTATATGGATTAAATATAAAGGATGTGTAATTTTGTTTACATGTAAATAAGTCATGAATGATTACTAATGTTTTTGTAATTTTATGAGATATTTTATGCTAGTTGTCAAATGATGGTTCCCACATGTGTTAGGTGACTCACATGGGCTGCTAAGAGCTGATCATTGGAGTGTATATACTAATAGTATATACATCTAAAAGCTGTGTATTGTACGAGTACGAATACGAGTGCATACGAGTAGAATTGTTGATGAAACTGAACGAGGATGTAATTATAAGCATTTTTGTTAAGTAGAAGTATTTTGATAAGTGTCTTAAAGTCTTTCAAAAGTATATGAATACATATTAAAACACTACATGTATATACATTTTAACTGAGTCATTAAGTCATCGTTAGTCGTTACATGTAAATGTTGTTTTGAAACCTTTAGGTTAACGATCTTGTTAAATGTTGTTAACCCATTGTTTATTATATCTAAAGAGATGTTAAATTATTACATTATCATGATATTATGATATATTACTATATCTTAGTATGATATATATACAGTTAAATGTTGTTACAACGATAATCGTTACATATATGTCTCGTTTCGAAATCATTAAGTTAGTAGTCTTGTTTTTACATATGTAGTTCATTGTTAATACACTTAATGACATGTTTACTTATCATTTATCATGATTAAACATAGTGTATCAATATCTTAATATGATTCATATGTATTTAGTAAGATGTTGTTATAACGATAATCGTTATATATATCGTTTCGAGTTTCTTAATTCAATAAACTCAATTTTATGAATATAACTCATTGTTAAAATACCTAATGAGATACTTACTTGTCATAATATCATGTTAACTTTATATATAATCATATATATGTCATCATATAGTTTTTACAAGTTTTAACGTTCGTGAATCACCGGTCAACTTGGGTGGTCAATTGTCTACATGAAACTCATTTCAAATAATCAAGTCTTAACAAGTTTGATTACTTGACATGTTGGAAACATTTAATCATGCAAATATAGTTTTCAATTACTATATAATCATGGAAAAGTTCGGGTCACTACAAAACCGACCCAACCTGACCCGTTTGCCAGGTATATCTAGAGGAGACTTAACAATCTTCGCGATCATTGGGGCCGTCTCAACAATTTAGAAGGCCCTGAATGAAAGTAAAATTGTGCCCTTAAACACTTTAAAATTTTTTAATACAGATAAAAAGATTATACTGAAATTTATCAATACAAAGAAGTTTTGAAGACAACCGTATTATATTGTTTTATTCCGGAGTATGAAATATTTATTCGACAATTTTTTATAAAATTTACTTAACTATTCAAGAAATGTTTTATTATCAAATAAATATTTAAATTTTGGGCCCCTGAGCGGTTGCCCATGTTGTCCATGCCCGAAGACGCCTCTGGCGATCATATGTCACCCTCCCACACACACGTTTGAAGGAAACTCCTCACACATCATCGCGCAATGCGTATCCGGTGTGCTTTGGATTATACCGAGTGTCTTATGGCATGTACCTTGTCACCACAATAAAATCCTGGAGAAAACCTCCCCCTGGGAGGCTGGGATTCGAACTCATGCTAATTATTTCACGGACGTGAACCCGAATCAACACAAGGCTTCCATACAGTTCGGGCAATGCCTACTTGGTATCAAACTCTTAATTATTGAAAGGAATACAACTACTCCCTCCATCTCAAATCTATTGTTTTCAGATAAAAAACACATGGTTTAAGAAACAGTGACTGTCACATGTACTTTTTATTTAACTTTCCAGTCTCACCTTTTACTTTTTATATATCATTAGTGGCATAAAAAAACTTTATCACATTATTCTTATGGAAGTATTTGAGACATTACAAAAAGAAATAGTGGACAATAAAATTGAAACGGAGACGGTATATAAATTGTATGAGTTACCATGTAAGTTTTGACTAGGGATGACCTCGGATCGGGTTTGGGCCAGGTATATGTAATCCCAGTCCCAAACCCAATTAAGAAATCCGGTCCCAAACCCAGTCCCAAACCTGTCGAGTCCCCGTTTACTTACTAACTATCATGTTTCGGGTTTCTCTGCGGGTATTCGGGTCCTCTTTACTTAAAAACTATCGAGTAACGGGTATTTGAATCCTCATTTATAGTAATAATCATTATTCATTCGATATAAATTATATTAACACTATATATATAAATGTACAATTTACATACAACATGTAATGCGTGAACCAACAAAACCTACTTAGCATGTGTATATATATATATATATATATATATATATATATATATATATATATATATATATATATATATATATATATATATATATATATATATATATATATTGTGACGCCCCGTACAAAACCATCGTGTACAGTTCATCAACAACATGATCATTACAAGGTCAAACACTATATGCTGTTTAAAAACCAGTTTTGCATTCATGAAAAGATAGCGTTTTACAAAAGATAACATGCTTCCTATGAATAGAAGCGTTAACATAAGTATGTGACCCAAAGGTCACTACAAAGCCATTGTTTGAAAATAACATAAGTTACGAATGCAAAATAAAAGTTCCATGATTGAGATATCTCTAAGTAATGCAGCGGAAATCTAACACAGCAGGCCCGTAACAGCAAGTCTATAACACCAAGACATCAAGTCTAACAGTGGAAGCAACAACGTCTAAGCGCCTGAGAAATACACGCTTAAAAAGTCAACACGAATATTGGTGAGCTATAGTTTGTAATCAGTAAGTAATGTAGACCACGAGATTTCAGTGCTTCAATCAGCAGTTTAAATCAGTATGAAAAGTATATGCTTAAATATGGGCACCCGGTAACTAGACTTAACGTATGTATATCACCCCCTAATAGTGCACTTGGCGAGTGAGGTTGTCCTCGAAGTATTAAAAACTCGTTGAATGCTAACGCGACTAGCCCGAGTGGGTATGTCAAACCCTATGGATCCATATCTAAGATTCATGTTCACGGTTAGGAAACCAATGATTAATCGTTACCGAGCTAAGGGGAATCTTTGTGCCGTTATGTTACCCACACATATATAAAGTTTAAGTACTCGTGTCTAGTATGTAAATTGTAAAAAGCGCATGTATTCTCAGTCCCAAAAATAGTTAAAGTAAAAAGGGAAGGTATAACTCACAGTGAATAAGCAGTAAAAGTTGATATGAAACGTATGCAGGTAGTAAGTCGGTCCGAAAGGTCGTCAACCTAAGTCAAAGGTCACTAGGTCAGTATGTTGTCCCCATAAGTTTAAAAGTACGTAAGTAGAGTCCTAGACATCATCATCGTCATCATCATTCGTAAAAGATAAAGTAAGTTTTCAACAAGGATAGAGATCGAAACAAAATGCTGACTTCGGACAGCTACTACACCCTCTATACAAAACGAAAAGACGCGTTGTCAGTGGCCAAGGCTCCGTATGTGAGTCCTCTAACTTCTGTTCAATTTTCAGAACCTAACTCGTATTCGTTTGACCGTGGCGACGGTTTAAGTGCGAGTAGGTCAGAATTTTCAGCACGTCGTTACAGAGGCGTAGTGACTTTCGGAAGGCTATAAATCCTAAACCGTATATCGGATTTAGGTGAGGCCTAAATGAAAATTCATCTAATTGAAACGAACTATCTGAAAATCAATTTTCCAGAAGTCCAGGAGTCTGATCAAACCCCGAAAAACAGTAAACAAGTGCTCCGGTAGGATTCTTGGTGCTTGACGCTCATCACGTTTCTCATCCTTGATGCTTGTAGCTTCAAGTGTACAACTCATTGATGTGTTAGCATCACTTTGACCAAGATTCAACCATCAACATACAATATGTTAAGACCAAGTAAGAATACAACTCACTTAAGAGTTTTAGAAGGATGATTAATCAAGGTTACATCATATTCTTAGTCTTAACACAAATACAAGTTCTATTTATAACTAAAGCTACAAACTTTCATTCAATCAAACAAGTATGAATATAAACTTTATCAAACAAAGTAATGGAACCCTAAACTAGAGAGCTTGGATCCTTTTTACACAAGTTATGAGATTACAAAGCTAGAAAGCTTGAATCTTTGGTGTTCTTGAAGATCTTGAAGCATAAAGCTTAGATCTTCAAGTTACATGAAGATCATAAACACAAGTTTAGATCTTAATAACAAAATAAAGAGACCATAAGCTAGAAAGCTTAGATCTAACAAAAGTAATGAAGATTCAAAGCTAGAAAGCTTGAATCTTGAATGTTCTTGAAGATCCTTGAAGCATGAAGCTAGATCTTCAAGTTACATGAAGATCACAAATAAAAGTTTTGATCTTTACAATAAAATAAAGAGATTATAAGCTAAAAGATTTAGATCTAACAAAATAAGTGAAGATTCAAAGCTAGAAAGCTTGAATCTTCCATGTTCTTGAAGGATTCAAACCCAAGTTTAAATCTGCAAGATATAACAAGATCAAAAAGCTAAAGAGCTTGATCTTACATGATGATGATGATGTCGAGTATAAAGAAGGAAAAAGAAGAAGATTAAAACTTAAAACTTACAATTTTTAGAGTGAGAAAGACTAGAGAGAAAATAAGAGAGTAAGTGTGTGTAAATTGTGAATGAGATCAACTGTAAAATGCATAGAATTAGCTTGGTATTTATAGGAGATTTTGGGGTGGCAAGGCCCTCATGGCCGTAACTTTTGGGGGGGGGGGGACAAGGAGACCACTTTTTGCTTTTTGGTTAATGGTTGTCTAAAGTTGGTGCTTATGTTAGGATCTCATGCAACATAAGAGATAATGGTAAGCAAAAATGCTAGTATGTTGGCTCTTATAAATGGGCATTTGTCTTACATATAATTGGGTCATTACCCATTAATAATTGGGCTAATTAAATAGTCTACTGGCTAGAGTAAGGTGGGCTAAAGTCCAACAAGGTCGAAAGTCCAACAAGACTAACTAGTGTGTTCTAGTAAATTACTAAGCGTAATTAAGCATCCAAAACCCAAGTAATTGTTATTATAAAATAACAATTAGTATTACGTAGTCATAATATTCTAATTATGACCAAAGTTAAACGTGTACCAAGTACATAGCTCGTTTCAAACGTCAAGTGACACCAACGGTCGTAAAAGCATTCGGGGATCAAGTTAAGTGATTACACACTTAATAGCACATTGTAAGATATTAATGAAAGTAATTAACCATTATATAAGATCCCAGAGCATAAACTAGCTCAGTACACACATATACGCAGTTTTGTGAAGGCACAAAGCACAAAAGCAAGTCGAAAAAGCTGGGTCGTTACATTACCCACATGTTAAAGAAAATTTCGTCCCAAAATTTTGAGGAGTGACCAACAATGGTACCGTTTTTGAATAAGAAGGAGCGTATCAAAGTTCCAAGAGACTCGAGGGCTCAGAAGTGAGTTAGTTACCTTGAAAGGTACTTAGGCGCATAAAAGTAAGAATTGGTATATGCCATTAATTAAGTCTCTTGTCCTAAGAGATCAACAAATTGATTTCGTTTCTTGATAACATGAACTTGTCCTCTGAATATATATACCCACAAAAGAAAAGATGATGTTTTTAGCCTTACAGTCATCTTCAGTAAGCTGGATGCATGAAATGCATCATGACTGTTACCAAACTCATCTAAAACATTGAGCGCTTATGTCACAATATAAGCTGACAGGTAAAATGGAAAACATGGTGATCATAACCATGCGATTTGATGTTTGGATAGTGTTAGCCACGGATTTTACTAATCCCTTAATTTCGGATGGAGACCATAGGTATAAAGAACCCGATATTTAAGAAACGTTTTTTTTTCGATTTAATGAATTGAAATTTTAGCTGAAAGTGACAAATCAGACTTATATGCAATGCCAGCCATAATTATTTATAGTGTCTTCAGGTTGGTCTGAACGAACAATGAAAGATATCACCAAGTTTTCCATGATGCATGTGATCTAATCCTTGAATGGAATGAAAGCACAGTTCCATAATGTAACTTTATCCTTTCAGTTACATGTTGAAGTTAGGGTTAACATTAACTAAAACAACATATAGTTCCAACCAACAAAGGAAGGAATGTGTAGAGTAACCACATCTGTTTTATAGACGTTTTAAGCAGTCCCTTCCAAGAGGATAACAACATTCATAGATTCTCAAAGTATCTTATATTACATTTTCGAAAGAAAATCGCACGAAAGGGGTGATCTTTGAACGAGAGTGAACTCTTCGAGCGGTTCGTTCTGAATTTATCCTTATACTTAAGGGGATGCGCGGATGAGAAGATACGTGAACTCTTGGTCCTAAAGAATGGTTTACTCCGAGTGAAAATAATCCCAAAAGTGATTTCTTGTACCTCAATATACTGATTCATAGAGATGATGTTTACGAGGGTGTTGCGATTAGTCATGAAACATTGAGAGTAGAAACCCGCCCAGTGCCTTTCCTACGATAGGGTGACCACTGAGTGTACCCCAGAAAACTGATTTATTGGCCTGCGTTTTTGCCATGTCTAACCTTAAAAGGAACATTTTACGAGCGCAAAGTCTTCCTAACAAATTATATAAATCTGCCATCGAAAGTGGCTCAAGAGTTTTTAACAAAGATCATAATAGTAAGCTTCATCCCTAACGGAGAGCGAGAAAAAGTGTGATCCATACATGGTGTAGTCCAATACGAAAACCTTTAATAAAATCAGCCAACGAATTTTTGAAAAACCTTTAAACGTTTGATGCGACAACATAAACGGAACGAAGTTCCTAGTAAATTTAGAAGTATGTACAACGTGTACCATTTTGCACAAAACTATTTGACTTAAGTTAAACAACTCAATATAGGAGCGATTTTTAAATAATTTAGAGGTATAACTTAGTATGTACTAACCGAAATAAGTAAGGGTAAATTTATACATATATGATTTTATAAATCGCATAAGTGACAGAAAAGTTTTTAGTACTTTCATTTGTCCATAAATCTCGTGAGGACCGCACAAATAAGTAACGTGTGAAAATTTTGATAAACATAGTTTTTCGTATTTTAGAGGTTACGAGTTGAAAAATATTGAGTGAAAAATCTTTGAATCACCGGGTGACATGTTACTAGGTAATGGAAACTAATGAATTAATTGTAGTTTTGATAATTATCAGGACACAAGTCCTTAGGCAAAAAATGTTCACGTGCGAAACTGTTGCTAAAAAGTGAGGTATGAAGGATAGAGCATGAGGATGAGAAGTTAATCGCTTATTGACTTTGCAAAATGACAGACATGTTATGACTAATATTGATACCGGAATACTGATGGTGTTAATATCACTAAATGAGAATTCCCCTGGAATAAGTTAGGACTTAGAGTTATGTAAGAAAGAGCATCGCTCCAACAGGTGTGGCAAAAAAGATCCCTGGGGTAATGCAATAATTTTGAATGGTTTAAGTGTTAGGGGATACCCGTAGGCTCTGCATGACATGGTAGTAAGTGCCTTCATCATATACACACACACATGAATATCTTAATTTCGACAGTTGTCAGTCTTCATGATGACTTGGATACGAATGAGCAACGGAAATTTTATATGACAAGCAACGAAAATTCTATAGAAATCGTTTAAGGTGACAATGTAAGAAAAGAAACGAAGTTCTTAGCAAACTAGGGTTATGTACAATACGTACCATTCAAGGTAAAATGTCTTTTGAATAAAAGATTTGATTTGTAAAAGTGAAAGTAAAATTTCATATGTATTAGTTAAAAATAAGTAATTATTTACTTTATTTTATATAACGTATACGATTTCAAAAATTTGCACGAATGACAAATAAAATAAATTTATTTTATTAAGATTTGAGAGGATCACACATTAAAATAGTGTAAGTAAAATTTGGCAAACAAAATTTTCATATTTTGGAGGTTACAAGTTGGAAAAAGATTGAATAAAAGATTTTGAAAATTTCGGGTGATATTTGAGGTAATAAAAACTATTGAATTTAAATGTGGTTGATGACTATTAGTAGGGCATAAGTCCTTTGACCAAAAATGCTTGAGTGTGAAGTTGTTGCTTATAAGTGAGATACGAATGGGAGAGTATGAGGATGAGAATTAACCACCCATCGATTTTGGAAAATTTCAAACTGGTATGACTAATATTGAAGTAGGAAGGATGATTGTGTAATTATCATCGAATAAGAAATCTCTCGGGATAAGTTAGGATTCAGAGTCGCGTAAGAATGAGTATCAAATAAGATTCTTGGGTAATCTTTAATATAGAATTTGAATCGCTGAAGTGACTGGATACAATTTCCTTTAAGTATTGTTGTGCAAGTTTGTCCATTGTTTCGATTTCTTTCATGGCTAGAAAGTGAGCAGATTTGGTGAGGCGGTCAACGATAACCCATATAGTGTCATAACCGCCTACCGTTTTCGGTAGCTTCGTGATGAAATCCATTGTTATTCCTTCCCATTTCCATTGTGGAATTTTGGGTTGTTGTCATGCAACTAATAAGGTTCAGCTTCGGGCTAATTCTCTCCCCGTAATAGTTCACCATCCTCGCGAGGTATACGAATAATCTTCTTACTATAAATAACTTTCGCTTTTATCCTTGAAAGCCAGTCCGTTCCAACTATTTCATCAAGCTTCCTAACTTGATGAGTATTAGGTTAATCCTAACGTTCATTCTAACCATTACATCAAGCTTCCTAACTTGATGGGTGTTAGGTTAATCTTAAGGTTCATTCCAACCAAATCTTATTATACTACCGTGAAAAATTCTATCAATCTTCTCTAATAACATCTGCTTGTGCGTAGGTAACTAATCCTTTCCAACTACTACTTTAAAACTTTCAAGTTTTGTTGACATGAGGTCATCTCCAAATGACCCACCTATTAATTTTAAGGTACTACATTAAATTATTCCTCTATCTCCGCCAGCTTACCATTAGTTTGTCCTATAGAATACTTAACTCTCATGGTTGTTAATGGCTTATTAGTCATAACACTAAGGTTCTTAGATATAGGATTTCTATCGCTCTAGTACTAACCAACTCCGAGACAATAAAACGTTGTGACGAAACGTACCCTAACTAAAATCAGAATCCATGCGAGTCTCCATAACTTAGATAACGATTGCTCTACCCCAAGTAAGTCCAAAGTTTTTTTTTTCTTCCTATTTGAGAACTTTTTCCTTAAGTGTCCAGGGTGTCTATATCTATAACAAATTTTTGGGTTATCAATTCTGCAATTAAGGCCCTTCTTGTACAGTATCTGGGCTACACAGTTATTCTTTTCCTACCTCTAACAGACCATAACGCGTATACTCAAGTGGTTCCTACCAAAATTTTCTCTGAATCACTTCATATTCCTTATATAGTAACATTGGGATTTCTGCATGATTTACTTCAATATAATCACGCTGGCCTGGCATCATTATATTGTACTAAATCGTACGTTCATTCCAATATCATTCCATATAGACAATGTAACGTGATCACTTCAAGTTCTACTCAATTTCATCTAACGGTGCTCTATCTATGCTATCTCAAAACAAATTCTACATAATTAATCTCACGGTTTCTCGGTGTGGGTGCGTAGGTTCCGTAGGTCATGCATCAATGCCTAAATCAACCAAAATTTCTTCAAAATGTTCGGGTTCAGGTAATGTCATTAGGTTCCTTTTTAGAAATTCAATCTGGGTCTCGCGTCGAGTTGTACGTGTAGCAAGTAGAAATACGATATGTTTTGAGGTGACTCCCAAGTCTTTGGGTGTGGTTGAGCATCAATAGAAGGCACTCTGACCTTGTGAAAGGATATGTCCTCCCGACTTCTCCAATGCCTAGGAGTGTTAGGGACCTAAGTCCAGAAGTGTCGTTAGATCGTCGAGTAGTGGTGTAGAAGGAAAGAGATAAGCGACGGTCATGAAAGCGTAAGGGATACGAGTCAACTTGTTGAAACTGAACATCCTTCTAATGTTCATAGGTTGTACGTGGTTAATTAGAGTGAGCTCGGGGTGCGGTTACTCCGACAAGTCCTCACATATCTCCTCCTCCGAGGATCAACTTCAGCGGGCGTGTAATTCGAGGGGTACTCTGCCTAGATTGCGTGAAGAAATGTTTCGATCTCTGGAACGGTGGAACGGTAGTAACAGGTGGATTACAATACTAGTCCTTAGGGTTAGACGAGTGGGAAAAGGGTTCAGAAAAACATCTGAACAAGGAAAGATAAATTCTCCAAGTTGGCACAGCGAAAAGCAGGCGGGTAGCAAGCACGAAATCAGACATAGTAACTACAGCAGCCTAGATCATCTACAACAGTGCATAGCATGGCAGTAATAACAGTATTAAGCAGAAGTAACATGTAAAAAGCAGATAGTAGCATGAAGTAGCGAGAATAAGCAATAGCATACAGTAAGTTCACATAGCAGTGAAAGTAAGCAGTAGCATGCAGCAAGTTCATATAGCAGTAAAAGTAAGCAATAGCATGTAGCAGGTTCCGCAGAAACAAGAAAACGAGTAAGTTGTAGATTAGTCCTATTAGCGAATCCTACTCAACTCGGTCAAGACTCACTAATGCAACCTAATTCCCTACCACCAATGCTCTGATACTAAATGTGACGCCCCTTACAAAACCATCGTGTACGGTTCATCAACAACAGGATCATTACAAGGTCAAACACTATATGCTGTTTAAAAACCAGTTTTGCATTCATGAAAAGATATCGTTTTACAAAAGATAAAGTGCTTCCTATGAATAGAAGCGTTAACTAAGTATGTGACCCAAAGGTCGTTACAAAGCCATTGTTTGAAAATAACATAAGTTACGAATGCAAAATAAAAGTTCCATGATTGAGACATCTCTAAGTAATGCAGCGGAAATCTAACACATCAGGTCCGTAACAGCAAGTCTATAACACCAAGACATCAAGTCTAACAGCAGAAACAACAACGTCTAAGCGCCTGAGAAATACACGCTTAAAAAGTCAACACGAATGTTGGTGAGCTATAGTTTGTAATCAGTAAAGTAATGTAGACCACGAAATTTCAGTGCTTCAATCAGCAGTTTAAATCAGTATGAAAAGTATATGCTTAACTGTGGGCACCCGGTAAATAGACTTAACTTATGTATATCACCCCCTAATAGTGCACTTGGCGAGTGCGTTTGTCCTCGAAGTATTAAACACCCGTTGAATGCTAGCGCGACTAGCCCAAGTGGGGATGTCAAACCCTATGGATCCATATCTAAGATTCGCGTTCACGATTAGGAAACCAATGATTAAATGTTACCGAGCTAAGGGGAATCTTTGTGCAGTTATGTTACCCACACATATATAAAGTTTAAGTACTCGTGTGAGAACCCGAAAATTTCTGACCAAATTTAAACTTTATCTTTATATTATTCCAACACGACAAGCAAAGTTTGTTAAGTTGAATCTCAAGAAGTGTAAACTGTATTCATACATTCATTTAACCTCTACCAAATTTCGACGATTCACGAACCATTATATGAACGGATATGATTATATATGTATATGTGTATATATTATAACTTGAAAACGTTAACAAAGTATTAGATGTATAATACTTTACATGAACGTATTTGTTTCAAAATATATTTAATATAATTATCGATGAAATTGAAAGATAATATCAAATGATTGAATTATCAGATACATTGTGATTATGATTACGGGTCTCTGTTATGAGGTCCACTATGATTTGAGAAATATATTTTTTTTAACAATATGTGGAATAAATGGTCTACAAGTAGAAACATATTATAAAACTTTATGATTATTAAAGTTTTTAATATTATCTTTATTGTTATAAATTTTAGAAATTATATAAAACGATTTGAGTGTCACGTCTTCTTTAAAACGGATATAATTTTAAAATATCTAGAACCACTTTTGAAAATTTGTTATTGAATCATTATGATAAGGATAAAGGTTTTAACGGTACTCTAAACTTTAATATCTTTCTAGAAACCTTTTGACAATGTATAGATGATAATGGTTTGTGATTCAATAAAATATAAATAAATATAACAAAGATTACAAAACGTGTTTTAAAACTTAATAATTAGTAAAAATATTATTAATTTTTAATATAAGTATATATATGAAATTTCAAATCATTTTTGTAAACAATAGTGGTACTCGTTCGATTGATATTTCAATAAGTTGATTGAACTTGTGAAAACGCTAGTACATAAATGAACTATACTTAGTTAAGTTTTAAAATGAAAACGTTATATGATATAATAATTTCTATTATGTAAATGTTATGTGACATAACCATTGTTATATATTTAAATGGTTTTAAATTATATAACGGTCTTTGTAATACATTTAATTTTGAAAAATTATATATTATATTATTAAATAAATATTTCAAATTTATATTTCGAAATGAAAGTATATATATATATATATATATATATATATATATATATATATTTTATTAATTTTATTTATAAAATGTTTTATTTAAAATAATACTATTATATATATATATATATATATATATATATATATATATATATATATATATATATATATATATATATATATAAAATGAGATATCGATTTATGGAAGCAAATGACCAAAACACTCAATTGAATAAGTTACACTTTGAGTAGGATAGTTTTTCATTGATTTGAGTCTAATTTTTGATAAAGGTACATATCGCGAAACGAAAAGAGCTAGTTTTCTAAGCGTACGAAAATGCGTTCGAGAAACCGGAACCGCGACATAAGTCGAGTGACAACGTACAAGTCATTAGAATTAAACTTACAAGTTAACTAAGCACGTAAATATAATATAATATTTAAATAATTATAAAGATTAAATATTATATATATATATATATATATATATATATATATATATATATATATATATATATATATATATATATATATATATATATATATATATATATATATAAATTAAAACGTGTGTCGGCAGAGTAAAACAAAGAGTTGCAGCTGGAAATTGATCTCATGCGATCGCATGAGTATTACACTCCAAAGTCATGCGATCGCATGACCACATGGATCAGCAAACCTCTATAAATTCATTCGAGATCAAGCTCTGGTTCACTCATTCTATTTCCCCGTATAATATCAATATTATTTATATTATTATTATTATTATTATTATTATTATTATTAATAATAATAATAATTGGTATTAAGATTATTATTATAAATCTTAGTCTTATTAGTATTAGTATTATCAATATACATAAAATACTACGATGAAGTCTTGAGCGAGTTATTTCAAACGGGTTTCTCGAGCGGGATAAAGCTAAGGAAATTATGGGTTATAACTTTGGAGGTTATAGGTATTGTTTGGGGGTTTAACTCATGAGTCAAACTAGTGTTTATCATCTCCGTTGCGTCTACTTATTTTCCTGCAATATTGGATCACAATATTGATACATGAGCATTCATATCTTATCTTTTATATATTTATAGTGTATCCCTAACTAGTGCTCGAGTATTTAGGATTATGCATGCTTGTATGTTTATTTTTTGTCGTTATATAGTATATGGTAAATCATGAATTTAGTACATATGCTACTGAGATAAGGTATATGATATGCATGTCATTGGAAAGCTGGCGAAAAATTAATTACTTTTCATTTAGAAAGCGTATGATTTCGATGAACGGATTAAAAGATATCGTTAATTGAATTATCTATAATTTTAAAGTATTAGTGTTAAAATGATTATCGTTATCGTTATCGTCATTGTTATCGTTATCGTTATCGTCATCGTTATCGTCGTTATTATCGTCATTATTATTATTATCTAATTATTATTATTATTATTATTATTATTATAATTATTATTATTATTATTATTCTTACTAAAATAATTAATAATTGTATCAAAACTATCAGTTTATTATTTTTATCGTTATTATTATTATTAAAAGTTTCATCAATATTAAAACTATCATTTTTATTAAAATTATCATTTTAATAGAAATATCATTGTTATTATAAAATATCATTATCATTATCATTTTAGTATTATTATTATTAAAAATTATCATTTTGAATAAAATTATTATAAAACATTATTATTTCAGTTAATAATAAAAAGTATCGTTATTATTAAAATTATCATGAGTAGAATAATAATTTTATTATAATAAATATCATCATTAGTAAATATAAATATGGTTATTTTTATTATTAGTAGAATAATAATAATTATTAATATTATTACAAAATAATACAATTTTTATTATTATTATCAATATTATTTTATCAAATAAATATGTAATACAAAGATATTTTTACCACACGTAATATAATTACATTAATAATACATACTACTATATTTTAGGATATTAAGTGAACTTTATAAATTTTATTACTTAAGATATATAAAAGTATATTTTTATTATATATATATATATATATATATATATATATATATATATATATATATATATATATATATATATATATTAATATAAAATTTTATTAATAAATGACTTTTATTATTTACTCTAATAAAATCCGAAAATATATTTAAATATATAAAATGACTATATTTAAGGTATATAATAAACATGTATAGATTTTGAAAGTCATTTTGGGTCAAACCGATTTTGTTAATTTTTGCATATCGGTCTCGAGCATTAGGATTGTGGTACACTATGATTCGACCTTAATTGTTAGACAGATATTGACCATTATATATATATATATATATATATATATATATATATATATATATATATATATATATATATATATATATATATATATATATATATATATATATATATATATATATATATATATATATATATACTTAATATAGGTTCGTGAATCTGAGGCCAACCCTGCACTTGTTCAGTGCCGTCATATGCATTATTGCTACAAAATACAGTATTGTGAGTTTCATTTGCTCCCTTTTTAAATGCTTTTGCAATATATATTTTTGGAACTGAGAATACATGCACTGTTTTATAAATATTTTATGAAATAGACACAAGTAATCGAAACTACATTCTATGGTTGAATTATCGAAATCGAATATGCCCCTTTTAGTCTGGTAATCTAAGAATTAGGGAACAGACACCATAATTGACGCGAATTCTAAAGATAGATCTATTGGGCCCAACAAGCCCCATCTAAAGTACCGGATGCTTTAGTACTTTGAATTTATCATGTACGAAGGGAGTCTCAGAATGATGGGGATATTCTATATGCATCTTGTTAAGGTCGGTTACCAGGTGTTCACCATATGAATGATTTTTATCTCTATACAGTGTGAAATGCCTGATATGAGTTGATGTTTATGAGAAATGGAAATGGAAATCTTGTGGTCTATTAAATTAATGGAAATGATTGCTTATGATAAACTAATGAACTCACCAACCTTATGGTTGACACTTGAAAGCATGTTTATTCTCAGGTATTAAAGAAATCTTTCGCTGTGCATTTGCTCATTTTAAAGATATTACTTGGAGTCATTCATCATATTTCAAAGACGTTGCATTCAAGTCGTTAAGTTCATTAAAGATTAAGATTAAGCAAATGACAGATTGGGTCATTTATAGTTAGATATTATGAAATGGTTTACATGCCTATCAACTTTCGATGAAATGAAAGTTTGTCTTTTAGAATGAATGCAATATTTGTAAAATGTATCATTTAGAGGTCAAATACCTCGCAATGTAATCATATGTTATTGTATTCATCCTTATGGATTAGGACGGGTTGTATCATGTGGTATCATAGCGGTGGTCTTAGTGAACCAGTTCTTGCATTAGTGTGTCTAACTGATAGATATTAAGATGTATTAATGAGTCTGGACTTCGACCTTAGCTGCATGACAAAAAGTTTTGCTTATCATTCTTGTCGAAAATTACCTGTTTATCATTCTTAGTCTAGACACATCTTATTGCATTGATTGCATGAAAAGTGTATAGACAAAATTTATATCTTAGCGTATCTGTTACTGTAAACTTTGCCTGATATATTCCGTAAATTCCTCCGTAATCTACGAAATTTTTTGTTATATATATATATATATATATATATATATATATATATATATATATATATATATATATATATATATATATATATTCTATGTAAATAGAATATCATCAGATAGCCGAAAATCATTTCATATTGAAAAATCCTTTATTCAATCGTACAAAATGGAACTCGCCACTAGTTCAAGGCCCTCGGATTCCGATATGGAGTTTCACTCGAGCTCCGAAAGCAGTGTGACCAGAATGGATCAACCAATCTATTCTGGATGAATTGGGGATGGGTTCATAGTCTACTTAATCATTATAGACAAGAAGAAGGCGATCCTTTCCATCCGCCACATTGCCCTCTTGGTGAAGAATCTGAAGCACTTACCGGCGAACCTGTCCGAAGTACCATTTTCTCTCTCATTTCCAGAGTATCTCGTCACGATTATATACTATCTCACATTCTAGATCTTATTCGTCCGCTCGTTCGAACCACCGATCATCCCGGTGTAATAGAAGAAGTCAACGAGCTTCGCGCTCGAGTATTGGCTTTGGAGAATATGGTGCAAAGGTTACCAGCAGCAGCACCGGCATCAACAGTACCACCATCATCAACACCAACATAATCATTACCATCACCAACAACATCCGCATCCCACATCTCAACATCATAATCTGTACCTCAAGCATTAACATCATACACACCGTAAATACCAAGATGTACCAACAACAACAAATGATGAAGTATTGATTCATAACTTCATCAAGGAAATACTCTACAGAAAATATGTAGTTTCTAAAAGTTTTAAAGATTATTTATTCTAGTTCTAATTGTAAACCAGATGGGTGAGCGAAATGATGAAATGAAACTCTGACTAGATTGGTGCACGATTTACAAGCTAGACTTGTTTTACTAACAGCATCAACAGTACCATCAGCATCACCAACACCGTCAGTGCAGTCAAAACCAGCAGCATCTACAACATCACAAGCTCCTTCAGATCCATAATTCCCGCAAACATCGTCACTAATCAACAACGCGCATATTGTATCAATGAGTTACGAAGTATTAACTCATTCCCTGTGAAGAAATTATATGTATATATATATATATATATATATATATATATATATATATATATATATATATATATATATATGAATTTTGAAACCATAATATATCTTTTAGTACTAAGCTATTACATGTGAATTTTAACTGGTAGATACTACTCGGTTAAATTCATGTTACTAATATGCTATGATGTACATCTTTCATTATCAATTTAACCATCGTTAACTACAATCTCTATTTCAATTTAATAAATTCCATTTCATAATAAACCAAGTGTATTATTCAATTATATGCTTGATTTTACATTTTCATCTTCGATGTACTCGAAACTTTATAAGAAAACATCATTCTTATCTTGCGAAATTCACAAGAATTCCACGAACACCAATATCATTCATCAACAAATGAATAACGAAGTAGTAATTCATAATTTCATTCAAGTAGAAGAAATGCTCAGCGAAGGTTACGTAATTTCTAAAGTTTTAGGAATTATTTATTTCTAGTCCCAGTCAAAATCAAATGAGTTTAATTTAATATTAACTCATTAAATTTTTATTGCATCAGAAGAAAATATATACATATTTTCATAAAGACTGTAATAAAATTCTCTTGTACAAAATATTACTTGTAAATTTTTTTTAACGGGTAGGTAATACCTGAGAGATATATAAATTCACAACTAATATGTTACATTCTTCGATTCTAATTCAACAAATCATCAACTATACTCACTACTTTCACAACGATATACATTCTTTCGTAAAAATCAAAACAATCGTTCTCATCCAAATTCAATTTCATATTCTAATTTGGACAGATCAGAATCCAAGTCAAGACTCAACAGGAGACATCACTCTTAAATCTCTACATCTTTTAAAGCTATACTTTGACTTTAAAATTGTGCTAGAACATCATTTCTACCCAGAAAAATATTCGTATCATTCAAAATTCTAGAACATCATATGTATATTAACGATTACAATCCGTGTTCAAACCCTTCGAAATTCCTGAAGACACTTCAAATAATGAACAATCAAGATGATGATCTAAGCACATATTATCCACAGTCTTGCACCTGAAAAACTCTCAAAACCAAAGTCATAGTTTAACACGTATCCGTGTCCGACCCTTTTCAAAGTAGACAGTTTTGTCACAGCTCCAGCAAATCAACTTAAATTGTTCATTCGAATAAACCTTATTATAACGATTACCCTTTCATCATTGTTACCAGGGAACCATTTATATCCCACCACATTAGCAGTAAACTTACCAACAACTTCTTTAATCTTTGACTTTCAGAAAAATCATTATATTCATTAAAACCTTATCATATACTCATCCACACCTTGTAACGAGAATTGCCATACCAGTTATCGAGAACCAGCAATCAGTATTTTGAAATCTGGCAGCATGTCTACATCAACAGTTATATATATATATATATATATATATATATATATATATATATATATATATATATATATATACATACATACATACAACGTCCATCTCCTATACTTACATACTTTGAATGTGAAGTTTCTGAAAAACACCCTAAACTGCGAAGTAGTTCTCGAAATTTTGAAAAACGCTGATGAAGCAGTAAAAACTGTAAAGGACCTTAACAGCCAAACGTTTGATGATAAAGAATAATGTGTTGGCAAAGCTCAGAAAAAAAGAAGAAGATTTGGTACTGAAAAACGAATTGAGCAAACCAAGAAGGAGGCTGTGGACAAATCACAAAGACTAAACATGCCTTCAAAGAATCCAAATGATTCAGTATCTACTGAAGTCATTAACGAATACCTTGCTCTTGACTCTAAACCCTTGCGGACAATATTCTTCATCATTCTCCGATATTAAAAATTCTAAGATATCAGCGTATCTTTCATTATAAATATCCTCGATATTTCTGAAGATATTTTCATAACTATTCTTAACTGAAATCATTTATCTCTTCGCGTTATCTGCATTACATCATAAAGAAAACTGTTTAGTTTCTAAATTCTGAAACCTTCAAGTTTGAAGTATGAATGATTTTGAAGTAGTGTTGGGAACTGAAGCATGAGTTAGTATAATATAATGACACTTGATCAACATGATTATATTACAGTAAGTCATGTTAAGTTTCTAAATAGAACGTGATGATTCACAGATCATAACGTCATCATGTGCATGTTACACGACTCTTGTATTCTACATCACCTTTAAACATATCAAGAAAATATTTTTCTTGATGATTCGGCCTTTTTCGAGATATTCTGGTAATTTGACAAATCAAGATCGTGCCATTACAATTTCCTTCTTAGAACATTAACTATGTTCATTCCAAAATTCATATCTATGAATTCTGGACCATTACATGCGGTGCTTAATGGCAAGAAGAGAAAACAAAAGAATGAAGCTCCGAAATAGAAATTGGAGTATAAATCGCAGAAAATAGAAGAGAGCATTAACTGTGGATGATAATGATTATAGAATACAAAAGCAGGGACTTTGAAATATAAGGGAAGATATAAAACCCAACAACAACCCAGAAATTACAAACCGTATATATCGATGCATATAGCAATATAAAGACACGGGAGAACTAAAAACACTATAAAACCAAGAGTATAGTAGAAGTAAATAGATTATTTCAGCGGCAGATGAAAAAGAAGTATGACAGATATAAAAGTTAGGAGAATATCAAGAATCAGAACGGGATGGAGCATATTGACGAATGCTTTAAAGTATGAGTTGAGGGAGAAAGAATAGAAGGTGTGAGTTATGGAAATGAGGAAACGAAAGGGGTGGATATATAGTAAAATATCTGACAGGGAAATCAAAACAGATTATCGCATTTAATCAAAGCGGATCCTAATTTCCTTAATTATCGAAGAATCAAATCTTATTACGAAGATTTTCTCTAAATCCCTTGAACTCCGGAAATCAATCCTATCTACGTCAAAAGATATGACGAATCTACATTTATTCATTTCACTCTTTTGTGATAGCTTCACTCGTACTCTTCACAAAAATCAAATTGTTTTATCTAAATTACTCGCTGATGATAAAACTCTAATTTTCAGCTCGTATGCGTCATGAAAACATACTTATTGTCAGCCATGACCATCCCAATCAAATTTCAGGACGAAATTTCTTTAACGGGTAGGTACTGTGATAACCCGGAAATTTCTGACCAAATTTAAACTTTATCTTTATATTATTCTGACACGATAAGCTAAGTTTGTTAAGTTGAATCTCAAGAAGTGTAAACTATGTTCATACATTCATTTAACCTCGACCAAATTCCGACGATTCACGAACCATTATATGAACGAATATGATTATATATGTAGTGACCCGAACTTTTCCATGTTTATATATATTAATTGAGATTGATATTTACATGATTAAATGTTTCCAACATGTTAAGCAATCAAACTTTTTATGACTTGATTAATTGAAATATGTTTCATATAGACAATTGACCACCCAAGTTGACCGGTGATTCACGAACGTTAAAACTTGTAAAAACTATATGATGACATATATATGGATATATATATAGTTAACATGATACTATGATAATTAAACATATAATTAAGTATATTAACAATGAACTACATATGTAAAAACAAGACTACTAACTTAATGATTTTTAAACGAGACATATATGTAACGATTATCGTTGTAAAGACATTTAATGTATATATATCATATTAAGAGATATTCATACATGATAATATCATGATAATATAATAATTTAAAATCTCATTTGATATTATAAACATTGGGTTAACAACATTTAACAAGATCGTTAACCTAAAGGTTTCAAAACAACACTTACATGTAACGACTAACGATGACTTAACGACTCAGTTAAAATGTATATACATGTAGTGTTTTAATATGTATTTATACACTTTTGAAAGACTTTAATACACTTATCAAAATACTTCTACTTAACAAAAATGCTTACAATTACATCCTCATTCAGTTTCATCAATAATTCTACTCGTATGCACCCGTATTCGTACTCGTACAATACACAGCTTTTAGATGTATGTACTATTAGTATAACCACTCCAATGATCAGCTCTTAGCAGCCCATGTGAGTCACCTAACACATGTGGGAACCATCATTTGGCAACTAGCATGATATATCTCATAAAATTACAAAAATATGAGTAATCATTCATGACTTATTTACATGAAAACAAAATTACATATTCTTTATATCTAATCCATACACCAACGACTAAAAACACCTACAAACACTTTCATTCTTCAATTTTCTTCATCTAATTGATCTCTCTCAAGTTATATCTTCATGTTCTAAGTGTTCTTCATATATTCTACAAGTTCTAGTTACATAAAATCAAGAATACTTTCAAGTTTGCTAGCTCACTTCCAATCTTGTAAGGTGATCATCCAACCTCAAGAAATCTTTGTTTCTTACAGTAGGTTATCATTCTAATAAAAGGTAATAATCATATTCAAACTTTGGTTCAATTTCTATAACTATAACAATCTTATTTCAAGTGATGATCTTACTTGAACTTGTTTTCGTGTCATGATTCTGCTTCAAGAACTTCGAGCCATCCAAGGATCCGTTGAAGCTAGATCCATTTTTCTCTTTTCCAGTAGGTTTATCCAAGGAAGTTAAGGTAGTAATGATGTTCATAACATCATTCAATTCATACATATAAAGCTATCTTATTCGAAGGTTTAAACTTG